>NC_134040.1:13336340-13385974 GCF_965140245.1 Athene noctua
ATCTTCGTTTCTTGCACTTACTCAGCTTGGATCTTAAGTTGCAACAGGACTTTTCCCATACGTAGCTCTTGCCATGTCTAACTCCACCTGCTGCTCCAGTCCTGCAGAATCAAGCTGAAATACAGTACATGATTCTGAGTGCTTTGTCCTACGTTTGTCTGGTCACGTGGACAGGAGTGGATGGAACTGGGCAAATTACACAACTGACAAAGTTATCTGTCCTCTTGTATCCTCACAGTCCATACATTTAACACACAGGACAGAAACTTCAAACTCATGCATGTATTAGGACCTGGTAAACAGTAAGTACTTCTGAATTTTTCACCATTTCTGGTTGTCATAGATTAAGGAGTTTCTTACCTTAAGGTCAAGTATTGATTTTTTTTTTTTGTTCAGATGCAGAGTTGCCAACAGCTCACTGAACACTAGACCTACTCACAGTGAGAAGTGATTACTTGTTCTTTAAGAACACTTTTTCCCAGTGCTAGTTTGCCTCATGGAAATCAGACAGTTAAGTAGGAACAACCTAAGTGCATACTGTTGAGAGGTTAGTCATGCTTAAGGATTCATTCATTCTTAGCTCCAGGAAAGAAAATCAATTATTTGACTGGGCAGGAAGAATAATTTTTGATGCATGTGAGAAGACAACTGCAGTGTTAATTTTTTAAACCTAACCAAGTATAGGGATCAAAATGCAAAAGTTGAGTGTAAAACTACGGGGGGGGGGGGGGGGGGGGGGGGGGGGGGAAGGGGATTCCACATACTTAAGTAGAATTTGGAAGTAACTTTCATCTGAGTTGGATCACACTGTAGCTGCTTCCATCTGGGTTAGATCACGCTGTGGCTGTGTGAAGTAGGATCAAAGAGTTTTGCACTTTGGCTGGATACATCATATAGGGACCAGGGTTGATTTATATACCTTTTAAGAAGTGTCATGTGTTGTTCTACCTTCTCACACCCCCTCTGGATTTAAACTAAATCTAATAATCACAAGTATAGAAGTTTTTCTAGCAGGACAATTAAAGGGACAGCTTCTTCCCTAGCAGATTAATAAGATCTTAATGAACTTCGCAGAGCCTCACACAAACTGTCCCTTTTGAACTACGTTACTTCATTGAGAGGGTTCTTAAACACAAAGTTACTGTTAAATGTTCAGCACAAGACTCAAACCACTATCTTTAAAGCTAGTAACTCTCATTTAAGTGGTTCCTTTCCCTTGGCCTGCCCTTTCAGGGAGGCTTTCAGCAGGGAGAGCTTCTGTCTGTACCAAGAGCTCAAAGCACCTCTACACGCAGCCATACCACAGTCAAAAGCACCAAAGAAAGCAAACAGGGAGGTGGTTCTGAAATTTAAGCATGAGTAGCCAACAAAGCTACCACCAGGTACCTCTGGTTTAGCTATTTTATAAAGACCACTTCTCCACCCATCATCATTTAGCTAAAATGCATCTCTGCTCCACCCATTTTCCTCACTACACAAGCTACATTACCATTAAATCAATAATGGAAAGAAACTTTAATACAAGTTTATTTACCAATATACAATGCAAAAACCTAGTAAACTGCTGAGAGTGCACAACATCAGTTAGGTTTTACATGATTTCAGCACAGGCATTTGTGTGTCTGGCACAGCTATACCAGTACACGATTCAAATGAGTGCAACATTCCCTTTAAGGAAGAAGCTGATGAGGTGAACAGGCTCACCACGTGCCTTCCTTCACAGTATTCAACGTGTCATCACGTAAGAGCAACTGGGGCACATGCAAAAACATTTTGCAAGAAGAGATAGTAAACTGAAAGGCTAGTGAAGTCTGTTACAGTTGCAAAGAAATTTGATGCAGCTGCCGTACAAGAGAATAATTGGCAGAGTGCTTAGCTTGTGTGATTTACAAGGCAGTTCATGGTCAAAGACTCGTGCAAACCTACTAATGCTGTTCCTAATGCTTTGCTGGGACTGCAACGGAACACAGGGCAGGAGGGTCTGTGTCCAGAATACTCTGTAACAAGCCCTTCTACACCAGGTAGTACACACAGAATGGAGATTATCCCTCCCTTGTTACCTAGTGAACAAATATTACTGTAAAACATCACTGGGACTGGACTGATTGAAGTAAACATACAGCATCAAAACAGACTTATTGCTGCCTCTATCAGTAGCAAAAGATGAGTATTTTGAACAGCTTACAGAGTGTCACTTTTTCATAGGCTTACATCAATGCTGTTAGGACAGATACTATCATTAGTAATATCTTTAATTAGAAAAGTCAAGAGCATTAAGCATATAAAACACCTTTTCATTAGCAACATGAAGGCGAGGTTATTCGTACAGTACAGGAAGCGCTTCCAGATCAACACAAGATAACAAGTTGAAGAGCTCTTTGCCATGTTTTTTTTCAGCCCCTTCACCACAGAAGAGAAGCAGTTAGCTCTAGTAAATTGCTGGATTAACATAACTGCATCTCAACTTAAAAACAAACAAAAAAACAGCAGCTCATAACAAAGGAATGCTTAGACGAGATCAGTTCCATGTGAAAATATGGAACAGCAGCATCCTCTAGTGCAAGTCACCTTTAAAATTAAAAGCATAGCTGACAATGAGACATTGCTTCTAGGGAAGCCCTTTCCAAGGGACTAGTATTTGCTAAAGCAAACATTTACCACCTTGAATTTGCTTGCAAGTATAAAATAAATATTGATATCCATATTTCATACATTAAAAATACTTTATTTTACATTCATTTTGATGTTCAATAAGTTACGTCTAGCACCAAAGAAACATTTTGGAGGGGCTGAGGAGTTAAACTACAAAGTTTAAATGCAGAATTCACTTCAACATTAAATGACTCATTGGTGCCTAGATTTTTTTTAAGTTATTGTTCAGATGGGCTTTAGACTATTGCTTCAGTTAGACTTAGGTGTGCCAAAACAGTGTAGAAATATAAAAATCACAGATTTGAGAAAAAAAAAAAACAAACCAAATCAATTCTTTTAAACTCTCAGCTACATGCAGAGTTGAGGATCCAGAACACTTATCAGTAATGGTATGTTATGGCAGTTAGGTAACAAGTTCCAGGAAGAACCAAATTGCATAACTAGAATATTAGAAAGAAAGGCTGAGCTTTCTTTCCACAGGAGTAGGACAGAGAAAATAACCAAGGGTTTATACCTTATGAACTCGTATGCTGTTTGTACATGCATATAGGGTGGAAGTGGTTCTTAAAGCTACTCAGCACATTGCAGTTAGTGCCACTGCTGCCAAGGAGAGACAGTTTTTGTCTCAAGTATTCCGCAACAAGCCACTTACAGGTAAGCCAAACAAAGCATTACATCCGAGAGGACATAGCCCTTACCTTTTTGAAGGGACCTAACATCACAAGCTCATAAGAAAAAGGCACTAGAGTTTTGGTTTCTTCTTCCTTAGAAATGCTGGCTTTGTAATTGTACCCCTTTTATTCTAAACTCACTGGTAACACTAGTTTGGTAATGCTGGATGTATTAACTAAAACCCAGTTCTGATCAGTATACCTCTGCCAAGTTGCAGAATTGATACTGTTTTAAGTATCCTCACTGACTACAGCCCAAAGCATCAAGCCAAGGTGACATCTGCAGTGCTTGCACTTGTTCTGAAGCCAGTCAAGTTCCATGTTTTGGCACATCTGTGCTCCAGAAGACCTGCCCAGCTGGCCTCTGGCCACAGCTTCCCTCTCCAGACACGACCAGCAGAGAGGCTTAAGCACAAGTAACACTGTGCTGTCTTCCACATGGCAACCACCATTTTTTATTCATTTGGTTAAATACCAGCACGGGAATTTAAGGATGAAATGAGCATTAAAATCTTTTCTAGTCCTCCTTCAACATCTTTCCCTTAATCTTAGTGCTGTGGGTCTGGCATTTCTGCCACACACTGTGTTAAATCATCAGCTCAGACTAGTCAGAGTCGTGACGAGTTCCCTCTCCAGGTGTACTGTTCCCCCTGCGGTGGGCTGCAGTCACCATTCTGCCACATCAGTAATTTCAACTTCAGTGTGTTTAGTCCAGTACGTTCCAAGGTTATGTGCCACCAGAATCCGGTAATGGCTTGATTTACAGCTCTGTACTTCAGGAGCACATTAGCTGTGCATCTTGACCTAATCTCTATCACCTCTCATTTTTGTTTTTAAAAAACAGTCTTGGTGTTCGCTCTTCACTCGAGAATTCCGCTCTTTTTCCCTGTCCCTCCCAATCAATTTCAGGATTTGGCAGCTACACCTCCTCATCCCATACAAGCTCAGAAGTTACCGATGCCAATGAAGGTGTAACTTCCCCTGACAAGTAACAGTGATTTTGCTGCCTGAGGCTCCCAACAGCTACAAGACAACTCACTGCCTATTTTCCCAAACCCCATTTCTAGCCCCAATCAGCCACTTCACAGTAGCGCTGACCTTTCCTCTGGAACAGAGCACCACAGCTGCCATGCACCCCTGCAACTCTGCTACTAATTAGTTAGCATCCAAGCTTCAGCAGAGTCTGTTTCAGCAAAGACTGAAGTCAAAGCTATGTCCGGATCAGCTGGGTGTGCAGGTAGCTCTTCAAGAACCCTTTCCACAGCACAAGTACCTGAAGGCATCTCACCTACCACATTTCTTTCCTTCCACTCCCTGCCATAGCTAATCCTTGCTGTATTCTCGACAGAAACTCACCCCGCTGTCCCAGCACCTTGGCTGTAGTTACTAAGGAGAATGTTCTGAAAGCTTAGCAATGGTCACAAAAGTCCTTGCTCACCCTGCTCCCACGCTCAGGACTTTTGTAAGCTTCACTTTGCTGCCAGCATTACACCAAAAAATGAAACAAAGGGAGAAGAAAGTTTCCAGCAAATGAAACTATCTCCCACCTTAAAGAAAAGCAAGGATTACACTGATACTCCTTTGTCCAATAGTAAGGAGTAAAGTAACTACTCTGGGACTACTGGACTTGAGTAAGTTCACATGGAAGAAATCTGTTCTAATAATGTACCAAAAGCAGTGAAATCCAATGTAGAAGTTTCACAATTAAGTATTTTTCATGATCCAAAGCAGAAGTCTATTTGAACCATGGATCGTGAACACTGTCGGGATTTATGTATTTTCTTTTTTTTGTTGTTTTTAAGTAACATAATTTCGGTATCTTTGGGGAGGGAAGGAAAAAAAATAATGGAGTCCTTGAGGCTATAATGGGCCTCTGTTGCGTTTTTTCAGATCAGCTGAGTTTCATGAAGCATCCCTGGATATCCAACCACTTTCTGTTAGAAAGTTTAAAATCCTTTTCTTCAGTACCTTATCTAAGTAACTGGGAAGGCGACTCTTTGAAGGAATTCCTTGTCTTTTTTGGAGATGGTCTTTAATGATTATAGTTTTTACTGTCACATAACGTGCAGGACTCAAATTTAGAGAGCTGCAGAGCACCTTTTCCCTGTCCGATAAGAGTTCAAAGCCAGGCAGGTTTTCAATGGCAGCAAATTCACCTTCTTTACCATCTTCCTTCCCTCTCTTGGAACTAGCTATGTTTTTGTTCTCCTTCCTCTTTTCCCGTTTGTGCCTGGCTGCCTCGTATTCTGCCGACTCTTCCATTTTGGTGATTCCATTTCGACGATACCGCTGCAGCTCCCGAATCTTTGCTCTAAGTATCCTCTCTTTATGCATGTTCTCAAAGAAGTCTTCAAACTCCTTACAAGACATGAACTGGTACAGAGGCCTCAGTTTCAGCCTTAACTCCTTCTCCTCTTTTGTGATCTTTCGTTTGGGAGCTTTCTCCTTGTCCTTTTTATCCTTCCCCAGAAAGGCTGGTACCAAGTTATAGTCTCGTGCAATGTTCTTCCGCCGTTGCCTCTCCTTGAGTTTCCTTACATACATGTCTACGTGAGCTCTTTTTAACTCTATTTCCACATCATCGTCGTCATAGTTCACCGAAAGGCCACTGATCAGAGTCTCCGCGTCCTGATCGTATTCAATCTCGTAGTCATCCCGGAGTGGCATGTATCCCAACTGCTGCTGTTCGGCCACCGATATGTCCAACGGGGGGAGCGGCGTGGTCAAGCTGGGAGAAAGCGGGCCGCCGCTGGGACACGTGTGATCCGTTACCCTGTTGGGAATAGTGTCAGGGATGCAGGCTTTTCCCAGGTTGCCATGGATGTACATGCTCACGTAGTGCTCCATCACTTCCTGAGGTGTTCGGGATGCTCCCACGTGAGCAGCCATGTCCTCCTAAACGGAAAATAAGGAGCAGTGATAAAATGATTCCCATTACATCTTCAGCATAGCGTGCACTCAGGTAAGAGCATGACTTTCTCCCTGCTTCTCAAAAGCCAACTCACAATACCTAAACTCTTCTAGCAATACCGAAGTTAGCCACGTTTCCATCAGATCTGCACTTTTAGGTCTGGATGCGCATTTACAAGTGCTCAGGGGCGTGCAGGCCATGAAAACAGTGCCAGAAACATCACTAAGGCAAGCTGCATCAGATCCTCTAGGCACAGGAACACCATCGAGACGCTGGATCCACATGTCGGTTCCTGAGCATCCACCGTGCTCTCAAAAAGTGAGCTCACCATCACCAGGATGCCCCAAGCCAGTGCTGAGATTGCTACGTCATTCGGGGTTTGCTCACCTATATTGCCTTGCTGAAGTACTTTTGGAACAATATAAAGAACTACAGCATTTACAGTAAGAAAGGTAGTATTTACTCATTTTCTAGTTAAAAGCAAAAGCTACAATGATCACAAACTTTTAACATTTTGAAAAAGTCTTCACGTTTAATGAAGCAAATCACGATCGAGTCACAAATGAGTCGGATAATGCTGCTTTTTACTGCTATTTTTTAAAAACGAGCCTGACTGTGCAGTGACACAGAAGGCAAGCACCAAGCGAAGTGCTGTGACACACTGAGAGAAAAGGAGGCTACAGGGCCTGTACCAGAGGCTGCGGGGGAAGGCACGTGCTGCAACAGAAGGCTGCGACAGCCCCGCGAAGCCCGAATTGCTCCTTCGGCCCGCGGCTCTGCCGCAAGCGGCCCGCGAATGGCCCAGAGGCTGCGGAGCGGGGCGCGACACCGGGGCCTCCTCGCAGCACCGCGCACGTCCCCCACCTTCCCCAGGCCCGCGGGCTGCCCGCAGCCCCGCCCGGCGAGTCCCTCCGGCCGGTCAGCGGCTGCCCGTGGCCCCACGCACCCGCGGCGCCCTGGGCTCGGGGAAGCGCCCGCCGCAGAGGCTGGGCCCTCCCGCGGCCTGAGGGGCGGCGCTGCCCCGGGCCCCCTCGCTGTCAGGCGGGGCGCGAAGCCCGCCGCCGGCAGCCCGCCCCGCCGCCCTTACCCAGTTGCCGAAGCCGAACTGCTCGATGGCGTCCAGCAGCAGCTGCTCCTCCCGGCTGCTCCAGCCGCCCTCGGCCTCGGCGCCCCAGAGGGTGAAGCGGCCCCCGTCGACGAGCTGGTAGCCGTGCCATCGGCGGTGCGGGCCGATCTCGGCGCCCGCCGAGAAGCAGTCGGGGCAGAGCTCGATGTCGGCGCACTCGGTGCAGCGGAAGCGCAGGGAGCTCACCTCGGCCAGGCAGTACACGCAGTACTTCTTCCCCAGTTCCGCCATCTTACCCCGCCCGCCGACAGGCCGCGCGCACGCGCCGGCACGCCCCCGCACCGGCACCGCCAATGGCGGCGCGACCGGTGGGCGGAGCCTCGTGACGGACGGCCAATGAACGCTGAGGGCTTGGCCCTCCTCCCTGGCTCCGACCAATGGGGCCAACGCGCCTGGGCGCAGGGGCTATTAAAATGAACGAACGGCTGCGATTGGCCGCCTGAGATTCGTCTTCCTTTCCCGCGGCCAATCGGAGAGGCGACCCCGAGCGACCCCGTCGCTGAGTGGTAGTCAGAGGTGAGGGGGCGTGGCCGGGCCGGCGCCACGGGTGAGGGGCGGGGCCGCCCGCCGGCCGGCGTAGCCGAGTCCCGTTGCCCGGGCAACGGGGGAAGCGGGCAGCGGCCGGGCCATGGAGGCGGCGGCAGGGCCGGGGCGCCCCGAGGAGCCGGTGGGGCTGGGCCCGGGAGCCCCCGGGGAATCGCCGGGGCCAGAGGCGCGGGTCGGGCCAGGGGAGCCCGCGGAGCCGAGGGCGGAGGTCCCGGCGGGGCCGCCGCCTGAAGAGCCGCCGGGGCTTTCAGAGCCAGAGAAGCCGGGGCCGTCGGAGCCGGAGGTCGCGGCGGGGCCGCCGGGGCCGTCGGACTCGGGGCCCGCGGTGGCCGCGCCAGCAGCCGGCGGTGCCGGTGAGGAGGAGGAGGCCAGAGGCAGGGACGGTGCCGCGGACGAGGCGCCTCCCGCCGCGCGGGCTGAGGAGGCCCCGAGCCCCGCGGCGCCGGCCGCCGCCGAGCAGAGGAGCGGCGAGGAGGAGCGGCGGGACCGGGCGGCGCTGTTGGAGCTGCACCGCGGGCTGGCGGGCGAGAGGGAGCGGCTGCGGCAGGCCAGCGCCCGCCTGCAGCTGCGGCTGGGCGAGAGGCGGCCGCCGGCGGGGCTGGGCGCGGACGGGCCGCAGCTGTACGGCCAGCGCCTGCGGGAGCTGCGCGGGCTGCGGGAGCTGCGGGAGCGAGAGGCCGCCGCCTGCCAGGAGCGGGTGGCGGCCCGCCAGCGGGGCGGCCAGGAGCGGCAGGCCCGGGCCCAGGCCGAGTGGGCCGCATTCCAGCGCCGCAGCCAGGCGGTGGCCGCCTTCAGCCCTGGGCGGCGGCGGGACGGCGGCGCGGCAGAGGCGGCCGCCCGCATCCAGGCCAGGGAGCGGGACAAAGAGCAGCGGGTGCGAGAGGTGAGGCTCCGGCCCCGGTCGTCCCGCTCCTCCCTCTCTCTTCTCCTGTCGAAAAGATTTCTGAAAAAGCCAGCACTTCCCTCTTGCAGCCAGGGCGCTGTGCCCCTAACATACACCGCGCGCTACTGAAGAACAGAAGCTGTGCGATGCTTTTCTCCCCTTGACGGTTGCTTATTGTCATGACTTACTTTAGACGGAAGCACTTCGTCCCTGGCAAGGCAGGGATTAAAGGAGTAATTCTTTTGTTTCTACTCCTCTAGGTCCGTGTGGAACACATCAAGCTGAAGCATGAAATCCAAAACCTTGAAACCATCTTGAAAGCTCAGGGAGAACTGGTAGAGAGTCAACTTTTTGTGGACTTTGAGCACGTGAGGAAAGAGAATCAGAAACACAGCAGAAAGATTGATGATCTCGGTGATGAAATCCAGAAGCTCAAAAAGAACGTATCAAACACAGTACATATTTTCAGCCAGTTCAGGGAAAAACTACAGTTTGTGGAAGCTGAAAATCAAGGCCGAAAGGCTGAACTGATGGACATCGAGACCATCTTGTCACAGGAGAGAGACAGTCTGACCAAAACAAAACAGGCCAGAGACAGGCTGCGGAGAAACAATTTGAAACTGCAGCAGAAATGTGGGTTGCTTGGAAATGAGATACTGCTTCGGGACTTCGAGGAGAAGGTAGATACTGCAGAGCTGCTAAGCCAGCAACTGGAAACACTGGAACATCACCATGCTAGGCTGATCCTTTCTTGTAGGGGAATTGAGAAAAAAATCAAGGAAGCCAATTCCAAGAAAAGCATGGTAAAGAAATAAAACAAAAGAGTTTTCCATAATTCTAATTCTTAACATGCTTTTTGATAAGTCTTTAATATGTTACACATACTCCTGAAAGCATACTTCTAAGTGACCTCTCAGTATTGTTTATTCAGTGAAGAGATTACAGTAGTTACTCAGTTTGAATGAAACCACATACATGTGCCTGTCTTAAACAAAAAGAACCTCAGTCGAAAGTCTACACTTTCAGAAAACGATCTTAGCATTCAGTCCTTTAAGGCCACAGCAGTGTTGTATAAGCAGAGCACTCCCCATCCCCTAACTCACATCCTGATTCTGCAACCATCTGTATGGATTTTTTAACTTGGTATCGACTTCATCTGTACAATAAATATCGTGCAATAAATACTGCCCCATTGCAAGGGGTGATTTTCACAGATAGGACTGAGAACCGGAGAGCAGCTTATTGTTAATACCGGACATGACCTCCATACAGTCAATATACTATAGAAGCACTAAATCGTTCACCCATTCTGTAAAGGCCGCCAATTTTGCCCTGGTGGTACACAAGAAATGTTTATTACGTCAAGAACTATTTTCATAGTATAAATATATACATGAATCTTACCATTCAAAACTAAGAGCTTTGAATTTTTTTGGTCTTTCAGCTTTTAGTTTTAGAGGGTACTCAACCTTGTCCTCCTCATTCATGTCTGTGAAGAGGCAGAGAATAGCATAAGCCCATCACTGTTCCAGTCTCCTCTGCACTGCTCAACTATAGAGCATCAGAATTCCAGAAAAAAAAATTGAAGGGGAGGCAGCAAAAAACATTTACATTTATGACTCTGCAGCTCACAGAGCTTTAGTAACAGGAAGCAGCTTACCCTTTCAAAAGAGTATGTTCTTTAAACTCCAGTTCTCCCATGGCAAATAGTGGCTACGAGACTGATCTATATCCCACAGCTCTTGCTGCTGCTGCTGTAGCATTACTTTTGATTTAGGGCATGGGATGGATGTCAAGAACATAGAAACATCTTAGGCCAGTAAAATGGTGGAGCTCTGACATACTGAGTTCTCATTACTGAAGAAACTGCAACTTTCTCTGCTCCTTATAGGCCATCACTGGCTGATGTGCCCGATTATTGAATCAGTCCCACCTTATTGTTAATTTCTATGCATGATACCACTACTTTGCTTAGACCAGCAAACTTTAGTCCCATTTCTGGCAGTCAGAGTTGGGTATTAAAGGCCCAGATTGAAGTGTTCAACGGTTGTGAATTTTGCAGGAAAGGCAGCACATCCCAGTGGGAAAGAGTAAGAATGGAGTCTTTTGGTTTTCCACTGCAGGTTGGAATTAGACCCCATAGGACCAGTATTGATGAGCTGTGTTTGAACTGCTGGTTCTAGTTCTAAATTAAGTCTCACAAGCAACTTAAGATGCAAAAAACACAATTAAGAAGCAAAGCACACAAGTCACTGAATGCACTTATATGGGGATAAAAAGTAGATGAACTTACATGAAGATGTTTCTAGGAATGGCTTACACCTTCCTCTCTTAAATAATCTCTGAACTACGTTTTCTGAACTGCCAGGATATTTAAAAGACAAAACATAATTAAAGTGGTTATTACACTATTGAAGGTTCAAATCTTGTTCTTACGTCACAGTGAAATGAGAGATCAATAATTTCTTACTGCAATCATGCAGTAGCAATTTGATGATAGTCTTCTAACGTCCTCACAGTTCTGCAGGACAACTGCATATACACGGGGGACCAGTGCAGGCTCTTGTCCTGCTAACGACTGGAGTACTCTATCTCAGCAGCTCACTCTGTTCATGAAGAGACATTACACAACTAGTATTCAGAAACTTTTCACAAAATACCAGTAGATCTACCTCTGTTGTTGCTGGATAGTAAAAGGAGACAACTGTCAACCACTTTAAAAAAAAGACGCCAAAATCGGTACCGTTCATCTTAAGCTTGTTACTGAAAGGGAGCTCTTCTGCGGAAAGAGTGGCTCTTGCACAGGTCGAGTAGCTGCCTGATGTTCCACAAAACTGTTTTCATAAATAAGTAAGAATTAAGGATGGTGAGCAGTCATCTCCCTAAGAGAAGTTACTTTTACCTGTTTTGACTTCTTAAGAATTTTCCTGGCAGGAATTGTTATGCTTCTTGCTGCTTTTGGCTTAAGAGATATAAACTGTCCTTTAACTTCTTAAACACTGTTAAGCAACAAATATAGACAGATAAAGGGAGAAGCCGAGAAAGTAAATCTTAGATGCTTTTCACTGCTGCATGTTTGACATCTGGAGAATGCAAGAATTTAGGGTGCCAATGAGGTTGATGGCATATTCCCTGAACTGAATATTTCTACTAAACAAATACTAAGACATTGCCTTAAACTTCACAAACTGTCTCTAGGACTTTTTTTTTCAGCACCAAGTTGTTGAGACAACCCGCTGCTACCGCAGCCTTCTAAAACACCCTGAGATTGAAGATCAAACTTTCCTCCATTTTCCTTCTATAAATACAGGAAGACATTCCATCAGGAAGAAGCACAGACGAATGTCTTTTTGCTTCCTAATCTTATGTGCTGGCATGCAGGAAGGTATTTCACATCTCTTCAAAAGACTGAAATTAGTACTGAGAAACAAGTGAGGAAAAGTAAATCTAATTTTGAACAATTTTGTGCAACTCCTGTAATATAGACAACATAAAGCTCTATTAGTATCAAATTAGTATAGGCCTATAGAAAGTAAGTGCAAGGAATAGAGAAACTAGAATCGTGGCAGCCTAGTCTTTGACTGCATTCCCCAAGCAGTCCTGTTGCACAGATACTGTCTTCTCTTCCCCATGTTTATTTATATTTTATTTGCTGCTTTAACCTCTTTTCAGTTAAGTAAGCAACAGGAGCATCTCCACTTTAATCTGAAGTTCGGACAAGGTAAAAATTATAACAATAATGCTGTAAATTGAGCACAAAAATGCCTTGTGATTATGAAACTTGCAATAGACCGGGATTTCTTCTTTTAAAACACTGAAAGGATTCAGGCATTTCTGAGTTCTGCACATCTCACAAAAATGTATTTACATCTATTTTTTGTATAAATTTATCAGATCTCAGACCTCCTCCAGAGAAAGGCATATGAAATGGATTAAACTATGGGCACCGTAAGTATCAAATCTTTCAAATATCACATGTAATAGAACAGGTATTTTAACACAAGAACTTGGAAAGCATCACCAAAAAGTCCTTCCCCTGCAATACTTAAATGTCCGAAAGTCCTGATTTTGGACAGACAAAAATTGCTAAAGAAGCCTGTGAAGAAACAGACGGGTATTTGAATTTTTAATTTCGGAATTACAATGAAAATAGGTGATTAAGGTAACTTTACATGACTTTATTTAACAAAACAATATATTTACAGTTGAAAAAAGTTCCAGTTTGATACATATATCTAAACAAAACAAACCTGATAACTACATAAAACCGCTTTAAACATGATGTACAGGGGATGTATCAACAGTTTATATGTCATTCTAGTTTTGAAACATTCAAAAATAAGCTGTTACAAGGTACCTTTTTTTTTCCCAAATGAAATTCTTTACTAAATAAAATAACAATAATGATTGATTGCTGATTGAAGTTGCAAAACGGCTTTATAATAAAGTGCAGGTCATACAGAATTCCAAACCTGGTCGAAGTATTCTTCTTTCTCTAATCTGCTGCATGTAGAGTGGTAGTTGCAGACTTATGATGTATTGCAGCATTTTTATTTTTCCTTAAACCCATGAAGAAAAAGTTTGCTTGATGGGGACACTTCCTCAATGAAAGAAAATCTCATGCATCTTGTTACAGATACTCTCAAGCACCTGAACAATAAAATTGTCAGAATTTTTTATGCAATCCCTGAATTTATTACAGAAATCTTTCTTAACAGCTAATTAAGGGATTTGGTATGCTGCAAGAAACTGAAAAAGCTCAGTGGCAAGTAATTCTATGCCCTTACTAATCATCTCTGGTTTTAATCAAAATTCAAGCATTACTTTCAAGTCAAGTTACCGAGAAGTTGAAACAATTGCATCTTTAGGCAGGTGATTTTTTTTTTTCAAATGTAATTTGTTTGAGAACGAACTGTGCAAAGCTCCTTATTGCATTGCTTTTCTTCATTAAAGAACATACCTTATATACACAAAGAAATCATTTAGAAAATATATACATCTTCTAAGAAAAGAAAGATCAAATCACAAAAAAAAATAATTACATTGCAAGTAACAAACAGTGCACAAGTGTTGCAGCAGGCCTTTTTCCCAAAACTATGCCTATTTTCACTGTTACATTCAACACCTTACTGAGAAGAGAAAAAGGAGAACAGGCTGTGGATGGATGAAAAGATACCTAGTAGCTAAAGAATGCATTTTAACCAGACAAATGAGCCACACTTGTGGACTTGGTTTAAAAGGAAATACAAATCTAGTCACAATGAAGACTTAAATCACAAAGCCAGTTACAGTACCACCTAAAAATGTATACTGAGCAAAAAGCTGTCTCTGTGTTTAATGAAACGTTTTACAGCATAGTGCAAATGTTTCAGATGGTAGGCCTCATATTCTTCATGGAAAGGCATATTTGTTGTAGTAACAGAGAAAGTATTAAAAAACACTTACTGACCTTCCAGCTTTCTATTGCACTTCAAAGCAATGCAGCATACAAGTACCAGTCATTGAAAGACCAAAGCTATACAAATTCTGGGAGAACTACTACGTGTTTTGTATCAACATCTTGATGTCTATTTTCAGTAAGTGATGACCTAGAAGTCTTATGGAGATGGCCAACAAAAAACCACATCTGTTACACCAGGTACACAAAGTGGACAGGAAAAGAGGCCAATGAGGTATCAGACTTGCAAGCTGCGTTAGCATTACACATCTTCCAAAGTGATTATGAGTCCTCACTTACCAGGGAATCTTGCTCTAGCTCTTTTTAATATTACAGTCAACCTAATCCTTTGCAGAAACAATGTTTGTACTAAAGGACAGCAGTTTGATTATGTCCCACAGTCCTTTACATCATATGTTGAGTTGAGCAGTATGCAACTATTATTGTCTTTTTTTTTTTTTTTAATTCAGACAATGCCAAAATAATTAGCATAAAACAGACTGAAGAGCATTGGGAAACTGCTGACCATACAACTAGAGGATTTAGTAACGCCTGTTTACAGTTAACACAAATATTGCTTCACTTAGCTTCCCTTTTCAATGATCGTCATTATTTATAAAATAGATTTTGCATTATACACTATGCAATAAACATTCTTGTAAATCAGAGGCACTCATGATTTACAGTTCAACATTCATCTGAATGCAGGGGGGATCTAACCTGTATAACAGAATTATGCAACTGCAGTTGGCAGCCTCTGTAACTTGCTCCCATGTATTAGAAGCTGGATAAAACACTAGGAAATGACAGCTTGTACTTATCCTGATTGTATTTGTCTGGCACATTCCGCAATAAACTTCTTTCACTTTTCAGCTCCACGTAATGCTTTCCCCCTGTGGCAGCAGCAGCTTCAGGAGATCCCACATAACCTTTTCTTTCCAGCAGCAACGCTGGCTTATGTAACTTCTCCCCTACACCCTTCCTCCTCAGTTCTGCCAGTGAGCAGAGCTGCGCTTGAAGTAACCATAAAAATCGCTTTTAACCGTTTCTCAGTCTATCTGCTCAGCCCACAGTTTTATCAGCGTGACTGGGGAGATGGTACAGGAATAAGTAGCTGGTAGGCAAGTACACCCCGAAACGGCACTGCCCCAGAAAGAGGGATACATGGAAACATACATTTAGTAGAGTGTGTGACCCTGGCTTTAAACAGGAAAGAGAGTACAACCAGGAAATGATGCCAGATAAATACTAGAAACCCCCCAGTGAGTTTGGAATCTAGTCGATTAATGGATCTTCTTCCATATGCATCCAGATTGGAAACACAGATTTCCAAGGCATCTTGAAGAATAATTGGTTTTGCACTGCTAGTGTGACTTCTCTTCCAAGTTTACTTTCTACTTAACTTTTTCTTATTAAGGAAAGGAATGTAGTTCTATGTCTACATGATTTCTTTGGTAAATGGGACCCACAGCCTATAAAACAAGAAACATTTCTAAAGCAATGGTCCTTACATCATTTAACTATAAATTTCAGCACCAGTTATTTAAAATCCAGATCCAGCTACTGTTAATAGGTATGGGAAGTATATCCTGCCTAAGAATGAAACTGGATAATAGCTTTCAAAGCAACCGACATTGCCAAATGCCCAGTCTTTTAAAACATCGACAAAAAATAACACCTTAAAAAAACCCTTAATATTGTTTAGTTTCACTGCCCTCATCAGAAGTACAGAATGTGTAACGCTGTCCACAGCAAATGCTCATTCCACTAAAAGTTTAAGGCTAAGCCTAGGTTTAATTTGTAAGGGTTTTATTCCCTGATTTCTTTCCTTCCTTTTTTTCCCCCTCCTCTTTTTTCCTCTCTCCCATTTAAGGCTATCCTACTACTAAACAAAACTCTGAAATAACACTTTGATTTGCAGGCTCATACGTCAAACAATACTCAATACTTTTGCCACTTTAGCTCTTTTCCCATGAGTCACTGGAGGCAACCATAATTTTAACGTTTGAGTGAAGGACTTCCTTTTTCCATTTCTCGGTTATCTTTCTGCAGAGCAGCCAGTATCTAGACATTTCAAGGAATGAGAGAGAAAAAAGTGTTAGATTTAAAAAGTGACTCGATAAATCGGTGTCTGAAGAGTTTCCAATTTAATTATCTCTGAGCAATACTATTTTAACTGTTAAATGTAATCAAATTTAGAGAGGCTCTCCACTGATGGAGACCTCTCCCTTAAGTCCTTGTAGCATGGTAGATACAAATGGATTTAACATTTAAATTCAATCTCTCCCCAACACACACTTTGAAGCCTGGAAGTGAGATTTTTACCCAGATTACGCAAGTCTAGCACTATTAAAGGATGCTGCTTGAGAGGAAGCTATACTTCTCAAGGTAAATGGCATGTCTAAAATCGCAGCAAGTGAGCAGCCTGAGCAGTATGACATTACCTAAGGGTTCAGGACAGAATTACCTTAGTGCTGATTGGTGCTTGTCTAGAGCACATCACTGTCTCCAGATCTGCTTAAGTTTTTTTTCTGAAGCAGAAAGTCCACATTTGCATCCACATTGAAAATATGTATTTCCTAGTATCCAATGCACAATTTTGTTTTATTAGCCCTTGTGTAGAAGGCAAAGTAACAGCCAGTTTCTCATGCTGCTTAACATGCTCCCTGCCCTATAGTTAGTCTCTGCTGAAGAAATCCAGCAGCATCCTCAAGAATCACCTTCGAACAGAATGTACTGAGGGACACTTCATCTCAAAGAACTGCAGTTACGAGTAAGGAACCTTCTTTTCTCCCTCTGACTGACTTCAAACAAACCACAGCACCACCAGAATTAACAGGAGGTGGGGCTAAATCACTCACGGGGCAATCACACCTACACTTCAATGTAAAAGCACCCATAGCTGTTGCAACAAGAGTTCAACATGGGTCTGAACAGAGCCACAGCTGGCTGGCTGTTCAGCGATTTGTAGAACTGGAGACAGGTCTCAGTAAGGCCCTCTTCATAGAGACTCAGGGTAAATCAACAGCTACTCCTCTAACCAGCTTATGAGAGTTTCAACTGCCACAGTAACAATGTCCTTGGTGGTAAAAAGTTACCCTTTTTAAGGAACATGAGAATGACACCAAAATACTGACCCAGAAAAGCATAGACCTTAAGCCAACTAACAGAGCTCATATTCTGTAGTTATCTGAAAAACTTTATGGAGCTAAAATGTGAAGCATACAGATTACAGAAATGCTAAGCCAACAGTCTAGTCTGTTCTACCACCACTTTTCCTCTGCTGCTGATGACAAACACCCACTCACATTTCAGGCTAATGCTGTATTGGCACAAGGCCCTGGAGTTCTTTGTAGGTAATTCCAGAAGAACACCAGAGCTTGCAGGTTTCCTATTAATAACCAGAGTCCTTGTAACTAGAGGTGCTGTGTCCATGATTTACCAGGACTCCTTTCAGTCTTCAGTTTCCTGATCACACTGTCAGTGACCAAGGGAAAATAGAGTGAAATGGAAAACATACCTCAGCCCATCTGATGAAGGAACCAGGACTGTGGGACTCATAAGCAGCCTGTTAACATTTCAGATGAGGTCCTATCTATATCATCTCTAGACAACATCAGGTCAGAATGTGACCCACAGGATAAAAGGACCAAAATTACCATGGTACAGCAAGGTGAAAGGTTCAGTAAATGGGTGGTTTTCTGAGTGCCAAGTACACCTGCTGCTGAGATGTGCAGCTGAATTGACTTCTGAGTTCTACAGTCAACTATACTCCTACAAAGAAGTAGTACCTCAAGCCCTGCTGCTTGCTTGTGCAGTACAGTTACTGTAACCAAATGAGATGATGCTAGAGATGAGAACACAAAGCCCACTTTCCTAAACTCAAGAGCATCCTGCATCCTCTGGGAACTAGTGCTCCTGGTTAGTCAGTCCACCTAGGAGTTTATATTCAAAATGGTGTATCCATCACTCTTGACATCCATTTTGCTAATTTGAAAAGGTATTTCCCTGCAGAAAATACATGGATAACACAGCAAAGCATCTGACTTCTACAGTAGCAGTCACAGTCAGAAACTTATCTAGCTAGAAGCAAGACAGACTACTCAGGCATACTGTGTGGGACTTATACCCAGCACTCCACTTCTGCAACCAAGTCACACACTACCAAAAGCCTGTCTGCCCTAGAAAAGCCAAGTTCAGGTTTCTGAGTACAAACTCTTCCTGGTGAACCTTAAAGACAAGAGAGGTAAGAAGCCGTCACAGGCAGCATCTTAGTAAGAGAAAACAAATTCCCATACCCTCTTTGTCTTGTTAATGTTTCTAGGTCAGTTCCAACAGTGGTACCTCAACAACTGAGCAGTCCCAGTAAGTGCACGACATGAGCAGACTCATAGCCCCTACCCACATTCTGGCCTGGAAAAGGATGACAGGCTAGAGAGTGAACACTCTTTCCTGAAGGAAACTTACTCAGCAGCGGAACCACCTGGTGAAGAAAGCCAGCTGGTGCAGAAGCTAAGATAGGCAAGATGTCAGCCAACACCAACCCCACAGCATGCTCACTCTCTTTGAGATGTATTTGCACCACAGTTCAGCACTATTTTTTCTTCAGTTTGCCACAACAAGCAAAAACAATCTGGCAAATTCCAGTGTAGTCAAAACAAAGATGATGACGAGACTGAGGAAGACTGCTTGGGCTAAGTTACTTTTAAGTCCTCCTCCTGTTGTGATAATCACCACTAAATCTTCACATGTCACAGACTGAAAACCACTGGCTAAGAAAGCCTGTTACCTGGGATACTTGGCAGAATGGGACCCCTATATCTCCTTCTCTACAAGGGAAGCAGCAATAGGCTTGAGAATTCATTTGGCATGTGACCATCATCCACACATGACATGTTCAAAGAAAGTGAGCCCTCTGAACGAGGAACAAGACTGGGAGTTTACTGGTAGACATGCTACTGGCTGAAAAATGTTCTTGAGGGTAGAAACACAGCTGGATGTGTACGAGCAACTTACGACCAAGACCAGAAGGGAAATGCAAACTAAACTGTGAGGAGAGCCATGTCAGAGAGGAAGTGCTGGCAGTGTGCTGCTCTTAGCTGGGCAGCACAGGTTGTGTTCCTCCTTATATGCAAGATAAGGCTCAGAAGGCTACAACTGACTCCTACTGTGAAGGTTAGAAATTCTCATCTCAAATAGCAAGCTGGCAGCCCCCAGCATCTACAGGCAGACCATTACTCCAGGGAAGAACTATAAACATCCATTTGCAGCTGAATTGCCATAACCACTATGTTTAACATCACCTTTCAGTTTCACTGCAAAACAGAATTTGGGTAAAATGGGCAGAGCTCTATTACACCATGACCATGAAGCAGGCTGTATTACTGCTTCGAAGAAGAAAAAGTTTCCACTCCAAACGCTGTGGAGTACATTTGACCTAACTCTTCAGCATGAATGGC
The DNA here is from genome assembly GCF_965140245.1 of Athene noctua. NCBI lineage: Eukaryota > Metazoa > Chordata > Aves > Strigiformes > Strigidae > Athene > Athene noctua. The sequence goes on from NC_134040.1 coordinate 13,356,026, forward strand.
TGTTACACCCACTTAATGATTTCCACATTCAGATGACACACTTTAATCTTTTTTCTTTAAACCGGAATTTAGCTGAAATTACAGTGATGAGACACAATTTCTGAAATAATGGCTTCAGTGCTAAATTCCAATAAAGAAGTCAGAGATACAATCGCTTCTGTACAGCCCAAAATTAAGCAAAATAGATCCTCAAGAATATTAAGATGACTGTATGATGTGTCCTGACAAACTGTCATCTCCTCCCAAAGAGTGAGTTTCTGCTTTTAAATATCTAGTTTTAGTGCTGCCAGCAGCCTTTATAATTAATAAATGTAAAAGCTGTGTGATACTTCTTCAACACCACTCAACATTTCAATGCTGAATGTTGACTGAGCTCTCCCTTTCCAGAGGAGAGTAAGCTCAGGGAATCCACTCACCTGAATGTACACTAAAAGCATGGAGTGAGCTACATAGTCCTACCTACCTATAAAATCAAACACTAGCTCTGCTAAAACGTTCTTCCAGGTGTTGCCAAACCCCATTTTCATGAGTACAGTACAATCATCTGTTATCAAAGATTAACATTCTCTTTACCTGAGCCCATTTTTTGTTTCTACTTTGCATCTGAATGGCAGCAATAGATGTGAAGAATTCTTCTGAAGGCAAGTCCTCTGGTAGCTTTGTTAAAAACTGGGCTATATGAATGAAGTCCATTTTGGTCAAAATATCTTCAAAAAGTTTTAATATTCCCAGGGCTGTCCGGAATAAGAACTCTTCTCCATCACGGCAGAACACATCCCAGACACGACATGCCAAGTCTAGTGGCAAAGATTTGCTGTACAATGTGAATATCCTGAAAAACAGAATAAAATTTTCAGAGTTACTGAATAAGAAAAATTTCTTAGATACTCACAGAAGTACACAGATTGATCATCAGTAAGTTTGAGGCTTCTCAAATAAACCAAGTTGGGTTTTTTTAAATTTCAAAAGTACTTCTATTAGTTGCAGCATACCAATACATGAAACAATATAAAAATGTACAACCATTAAGGCTTCCTATTATCAATCTGGGTATCCAAGTTCAATTTTCTTGGATCACACCAGAGAAACAATATATGTGGTTTTATGATGGACATGCACTCGCCACAGGTCTAATCAAAGGCACATTTAATCACTGCTTCGATGCTGAAGATTGATGCAGTTTTAGCTTTGAGAACACAAAAAGCTGAACCTTAAGAAATACTGCAAAGGAAATTTTGTTAATCAGATGAAGGAGATGTATAAAATTAACTCTGTGTTCCAGGCTTGATTGACTAGCAAAGTAATAATAGCATGAGTTTTAGAGAAAAGATCAGTTTAAACTCTCACGAGTTGAGAAACAGGCAACATGTCCAGAGACAATGTGTAGATAGCTGTGGTAAGATGGTGGCTCAGCGTGCTTGGAAAGATGTGATCCCCAAAGAGTAAGGGTAACAGCAGAAGCAAGAACCTCCTCCCAGTTGCTAAAACTGTATTTTCATTGACTGCCAAGATCACATTTCTTCTTTCATCAAAATGCTGACAGCCTTGCAGCCAGGAACACGAAGATGCTCCCTACTCCTTCCTCTATCCAACACTTTGCTACAAGGCAGAGCAGTTTTCATTGCCTCTAACAACGTCATAACAGCAAGTGAAGAGATTTCAGTTTCCTGGAATCACATTATAGTATACAAGGGAAAAGAGTTACAGTGGTATTTTTCCTTCAGAATTTAGAGAGAACATTTCTCCACAGGTGCACTGCATAGAAGAACTCTACAAAACTGCAAATAATTATTGCTCCAGCAGAGGTCAGCAAAGCCTCAAATTTAAATAAAACCTTTCCACATCTTTTAAAAGAAAATTTATTTTCAAGTATGCCGAATCAAACAGTAGTTCTCTTCTGTTTAAGGCTCCCCACTATGCCCTCTGATTTTTTTATTTAGGAAATTTGGGGTTATATTAAAAAAAATAATGGCACATATATATATATATATGTATACACACACATATATATAGGTATAGAATATGAATGAGTATATTTTCACAGCAAATTCTAATAATCAAAGGTTTTCTGCAGTATCTGCTTTTTACTATGTACAATTATTTGAATGATGCGTCATCAAGTATCCAGATTCTCTGTCAATCAGAGCACTTTAGGAAAACGAAAAAATATGTTCATTTTAGCAAGCAGCAAGATGAAACTAAACCATTTGCACAAATTCAGGTGACAAGCAAACTGCAGGTTTGGTATCCTTAGCATTTTACTTTTTTCTGTTTTTACATCTCATTGCAATGTTTTTATCACAAGTGGATATTGTTTAAATTCTGTTCTCCAAAAAGCTAAATTAGAAGTATAAATATAAGCAAATTTTTATTTGAGTCTGGATGAAAAAAAAACCACTATTGTTCATATATGTATTTTGCATACATACGTGAATGTATAAGAATAGCACAAGCCCCTTCTTTGGGTTGCAGCTTTGTGTATACTTTAAACATTTTTTTACAGTCACACAGAAATGTCTTGCTACAGAATACCTACACAGCAGAGTTAAGACTTTTTGTCTGTACATACACACACAGGAAACAGCAACAGCTTTTCCATTTAAAAAGAATAGTGTAATAGGAAGCAATTCAACTGAGTCCTTTCCTAGTCACCAAGTAGCAGGCAAACACTCAGCCAGAAACTAGGCCTAGTTAGACAGGTAACAATGCCCATTTTTTGGATCTGTTTTTATTCACAAAAGCTATTATTCTGTTATGATTCAGGCCTAACCTGAATAACACATGTACTAAATCTGCAACTACGCAGAAAATTAACTGTCAGAAAAAATAGTCAGAACTATTTATCAGAATGCTACTTTTTGTAGGAAAAGATTTACTTGCATCAAAAAAGCTGTCACATCAAATAAGGTATTTGACACTGATCTCTTCATAATTTGGAAGGAAGTGCAATTATCAGGAAATCCACAAGGCAATTAATTTTTATTAATACTTGCATGGAATTTAATGCTGAGTCCTAAGAATGGAGACTGGGCCCCCTAGAATAAGCAATGAAACAACCGTAGGATTCATTATTGATAAGAAGGATACAGCATTTGCTCCCTTCAAACATTTCCTCCAGAAAGACCTTTTTTTTTTTAGATATCTGAGCTACTGGTCTGAAACCCAGCTGAAATTTATTATAGTAATAAAGCAGCTGCTAGACCAGAACAGTTACAGCAGCAGCACAGCACACTACTTGCACATGATCTGCTCTCACTGTACTGCAGGATGATTTTCCGTCTGCAGCTCTCTTCCAAAGCACTAGAAGTTCCAGGTGCAGACAACACAGCTAACTACCACAGAGATGTCCAGTGTCAGAGTGATGTAAACGCAGGCTACTGGCTGCTATCTGTTTGGAAGAGGGAAAAAACCTGAAGTGCCAGATGGTCCTGCTCCTCCCAGCCCTGCTTACAATGAAAGTGTACTTCAAAGGTAGATACATGAAATCCTGGCTGGTTTGCTACTCAGAGGGAAAGCGTATGACCATAACGTTATCAAGAAAGCACTGTTACCATGATAATCACAGGCTCTGTGCTTTCCTTCCTTTGTTCCTTCTTCCCTCCTTTTTTCTCTTTTCTTTCTTTTATAATGAAAAAAATTCTTCATAGGCTATCATTAGCAACAGCACTGAAGACAGGTATGCCAGATTCTGGAATGACAACTCATGCACAACAGTGCTGATGCAAATCAGATCTTCTATATTCTTGCACTACACATTCTTTTCCCATGTCTGTAACAGCACAAAAATATTTCTGCAACTTCTGAGTTCAGCTGTGGAAACTGATGACCTAATCCAGCTTTTTAATTTATTCTTGGATCCTCCCTCCTCCATCCTGGTACAAATTTTTAGTTGCTACATTCTGTATCAATTTCAACTACATCTGCTTTGAGACAAAGATTGCATCTTTCTAAGTGTTCATGCATTACCGTATTGTATAGTGGCATCTCTGTTCTCATTAGCACCTTTAGAGTTATTGCACTAGGCTTGTTGGTAACCGTTTATTTAGTACAATTTAAAAATCATTACAGTTTAAAAAAAAATTGGAAGCATACTTTGTTTCTTATTAGAAAAAGAAAAACTCAAATATTATGTACTAAACACTGACTGCAACCGAGCAACTTCTTAGCACTCACGGAATCTGACTGCATTGTAAAATGTATCAATATAATACAAATACTGTGTCAGTTTCTGAGCAATTTCAATCAGTCAGAAGCACCCGAAAAGCCCTGCTCTCTCACCTAGGACTGCTACACAGCAGTGCAACATTTCACTTGATTTTACCCTAACCTGCAGCAACATATGGATGCTCACACTGTAAACTGGGCTGAAGACGGTGATGTTTTGGGGTCTGGTAACAACTCCAATACAAAAAATCTGGATGTCACCAGAAACCTCTGGACAGAATTACAGTCCAGTTTTTCTTTTAAAAGGAGGCATGCAATTTAAAGCATCATCTCGAGCTTTGCTTTTTGGGGGGTGAAGAGTTACTGGCATGACATGGACTTTGTTTTTCTTAATGTAACAGATCAGAAGCTTAGAAATACCTCACCAGAGGTGCCCACTACAAACATCCACACAAAGTGGATTAGACCTTTATCACAAGCAAATGGTATCCATAGAAAGTTAGTGCTCACAGACACAGCAATACTAAAGAACCATTGATCAATCCATCAGTACAAACAAAGCCCTTGGCTGTAATTATTGCCAAAATCAGTTTTCTGAGTGGGGATAAAGAGGTGTTTGTATAGCAGCAGCAGGCCATAAATAGACAGCATGTGTCCTCTGCAAATCCGCATTCTGCTCTGCTCACAAGAGCGTGCGGTACATCAGCTGACAGAGCTGAGAGGCCCAAACTGGGCTATTCAGACACACTACTCCCCCTCTATTCTCTGTGAACCTGACTGCACGTTGCTCTTTACACCACTCTCACACTTGATTCTCTTTATAGTCTTAAAAAAAAAGTAAAAACCTGTCTAGCTTTTGAATTCTTACCATGAAATTTATCAGTTGAATTTGGGGCTTGAAGCACATGGGTCCTTTTTAAGAGATGCCTGCCTTCTGGCAGGTATCCACTGATAATCATGCCACTGTAGCTTTTAATGAAATTCTTAGGTCCTTGGCATTTGCCCATCACAGAAGGCAGTGGCGGAACTGAACTGGCAGGGGAGCTCCCCTCCCTAAATCCTCTATGAGCCCCAAGAAAACCCAGAGCAGCACTGCATCACCTGCATAGTTGGGCCCATCTATATGCACAGCATTTCTTTTTCTTGGAATGTATTCACTCCAACAAATGATTTAACCATACCAATTTTACTGCCATTCCCTGTGGCACTGGTTACAGGAAGCAGCACAAAGGAGACTAGTTGATTCCACTGTAATTGTGGTAGGAGCAGGAGGGTTTCCCAGCAACTGGTCTGTGTAGCACTGGCTACTGGAGCCCTCCCAGAGCTGGCAGCGACTGAGATTTACTGCACACATGCCTGCACAGTAACCATGCCAGCCACCCGAACAGCAGCAGGCATCCCTCTGGAGCTCAGAACAAAGGCACATTTAAATAAAAGTAATGTTGGTGGATCAAGGCTGTTCCATAGAGATTTTTACCTACAACCAAAAGATCTGTCCAGAGTGACACTGTACCATATTCTTTCCTGACTTTAAATGCACTGAAACCACATTTTTATTGTTCCGGAAACAGTTCTGGTTTTAATGGAGTGGTATCTGTACTACAGAAAATTCACTGTCAGACATGACCACAGGCAGCCTTATAAACAACATTTTCCAAAGTCCTTATCTTTAATAGTTACTCATTTGTGCGAACACAGACCCACCAGATTCTTCCTTACATCTTTTCTATCTTAGTTACTCACTTGTGCGAACACAGACCCACCAGATTCTTCCTTACATCTTTTCTATCTTATTCTTGAAAGCAACAAAAGGACAGCACATATAAAGTCCAATTCACTAAGTTTCCAGTAGCCATTTAAAAAAAAAAATTAAATCATCTTCTGCTTCAAAGTATTTTAAAGTAGAAAGTATATATATATGTATGTATATACACATATGTATACATATACTTATATACACATGCACAGACACACATATACTTTTAAATATTATACCTAAATCCTACACAGTTAAATACCAACTCCACTGTCTAACAAAATTAAAGACAGAGTGGGACAAGCTGTCTAGCTCAAGACAAGTGTGAAAAAGTTTAATATAGGATTGGGCAGGACTACCTCAACTAGCCTACATTCCTGCGCAAGATCAGTGTTGTGACTCCCTAGGGATAAGGAGGAATGCAGTAAACTGTCCTTGGGATTCAAATAAACAGCTTTAATACGGATGCAGGTAGTCAGCAAGATATGCTAAGGGTTGCCAGTCCATTCGTGCAAAGACCTGGAGAAGCACCATCCGCAAGCACTCCTGACAGAAGTTTCTTTCAAGTGCTCTTAAGAATGCCCACAGAAGAAACAAAAGGGAGGCCCCACACACTCAGACGTCAACACTTCAGTTCTTTGCTCGTAAGTCAGGCATTTTTTTCTTTTTTTTAGCCTATAAATGTGCCTAGAGAGAATAACTGATCACATAAATGTTTACTCAAGAAAATACAATAAAGACTAGTCTATCAAAGCAAAATTGATGAGAGGAAAGTAAACCTTCAGTGTTCCATCAAGTCTTTTTCTAAATCTCTCACTTCTGGTGTTGTTCCTCAGGATTTCTTTACAATGTAAACTTCAAAGTTAGAAAACAAAGTGATAATAACAGGCCTGCACCATGAAGATACTCGTTTTTAGTCTCTCCTACATCAAAAAATGCCCTTATTTACAACAGCATCATATTAAACTAGTAATCCATTAAAGATGATAACCTGGTGATTTTAATGTTGTCTATCCAGTTATTCTCCAGCACATTTACAGTCTTTCCATTCTGATATCGCTTTTATTCAATTGCATCCTCCACACACAGGCTTTTCACAACACTGAGGTGATGTAAGTTCAGTATCTTTCCTCTTATCATTGAACATACCAGTCTCTAACTTCTTCCTTCCCTTCTATCCTATTTCAGTATTTTTTCTAGCATCTTCCTGCTCTGTGCATAGATGTTCAGTTTAATATTCTCACCCTTCAGTCATAAAAATCCTTCCAAATTTCTTCCATCAAATGTTCGGAGAAATGAGCCTATCCATTACACAGTCCTCATTCTCCTACTCATACTGCATTAAAATTTAATCCCAGTGTAAAAGCCAAGTCAAACAAAGCCCATGTTACGCTATCCTCTGTGCAAGAGGCATATGAAAATCAAGGAACAAAGGCAGCATGAGGCCTGTACAGATGAACAAGAACCTCCTGACAACTCAAATACAAAAAGGAAGCATACAAGAGGCTGAAGGAGGTGCAGATGACCCTGGAAAAAGACAGAAACATTGTCTGACTATACAGGGAAGGTGCTAGAAAAGCCAAAGCCTGTCTGGAGTTGAATATGGCAACGGATGTTAAGGACAATGAGAAGGGGGGACATTAGCGGGGAAAAAAAAAAAGACTCAGGAAAACACAAGCTTGTTGCTGAACAGGACAGGGACCTTGGTGACAAAGGACATGCAGAAGGCTGCTGTCTGCATCTCAGCCTAACCTTCAGGAATCCCAGATCCTCCAGACCAGTGGGAAAGCCCAGTGCAAGTAGGATCATATTAGGGAACATTTAAACAAATTTGGCATATACAAGTGCATGTGACCTGGTGAGATACACACGTGAGTGCAGAGGAAGAAGTGTCTAGTGTCATTAAGGCCCTCCTCAATTATCTTTGAAAGCTCCCAGTGGGTCAGAGGAGGTTCCCAAGGACTAGAAGAAAACAAATGTTACTTCTATCTTCAAGAAGGAGGATCCAGAGAAGTACAGGCTGGTCAGTCTCACCTCTGTCCCTGGAAAAGTAATGGAAGAAAAATTCCTGAAGATCATTTCAAAACATATGATGGGCAACAATGTAATTGGGAGAAGTCTGTATGGATTTATGGAAGTAAAATTGTGCCTGACCAGCATGAAAGCCTTCTACAACAACATGAGGGGAGAGCAATGGATATTGTTTGTCTTGATGTTAGCAAGGTTTTCAATTCTATATGCCATAAAACCCTTGTTGATTAACTGAAGTATGGACTAGATAAACGGGACAGTGAACAGGACTGAAAACTGACTGGAACTGCCAAACTCAGAAGGTTGTCACTAGTGGCATGAAGTACAGCTCCAGGCCAATCCACTGGTAGAGTACTCCAGAGTTTGAACTCATCCAATACTTTTAAACATCTTCATTAAGAACCTAGATGATGGGTTTGACTGTACCCTCAGCAAGTTTGCAGGTGATACAAAACCAGGAGGACTGATTGATACACCACTCCATAGGGACCTTGAGACACTGGAGAAATGAGCTGACGTGACTTCATTAAGTTCAACATAGGGAAATGCCCATTCCTGCACCTAAGGAGTAAATAAGCCCAGGTACCAATACATGTGGAAGGCCAACGGGCTGCAAAGCAGCTTTGCAGAAAAGGACATGGAGGTCCTGGTGGACAACAAGTTGAACATAAGCCAGCAACATGTCTTTGCAGCAAAAAACGTCCACAAACTCATGGGCTGCATTAGGAACAGCACTGCCAGCAGGCCAAAGCAGGTAATTCCTGCTCTTTACTCAGCAATGGTGAGTCAGCTCTGGACTTCCCAGTACAAGAGAGACATGGATTAACTGCAGCAAATCCAGCTTGCCATGATTATGATTAAAGGAGTATCTGATACACAGGAGAGGCTGAGAAAGCTCATACGGTGTAGCTGGGAGAAGAAATAGCTCAGACCTAAATGTGTAAAAATACTTGATAGGAGGCCATAAAATGACAGAGCCAGACTCTTCTCAGTTGTATTCAGTGAAAGGACAAGACCCAGTGGGCACAAATTGAAATACAGGAAATTCCATTCAAACATTTGAAAATAAAAAACTTGTTCACTGTGAGGGTGGTTGAACAATGGAACAGAATGGCCTAGAGAGGTTGTGGAGTCTCCTTCCTTGAAGCTATTCAAAACCCAATTAGACAAGGTACTGAGCAACCTGCTCTAGCTGACCCTGCTTTGAGCAGTGGGTTTAAATTAGATGATCTCCAGAGGTCCCTTCCAATGCCCCAGCAATTCTATAAACGTATGAAAACTCATATATTCAAACTTCAAACTGCTGAATTGGACTGAATCACTTTAAATGGATTTTTGTCCAATGATCAGCAAGTTACCCAGTGCTAACAACTACGTCTTAAAAATCATCAGGGTACCAAGAGCTTGGTTCAGGTAGAATTTCATTAACAGTACAAATGCTTTCCAAAATAATAACTTATGAAGCTCAGAAAAAAAAATGCTGTTACTACTGGAATTGAAACTTCTACTAAAGGTATTTATTCAGACACCTGAAAGCAGAAGATGTTGTCAACAATTTAAGGGCAAGCCAATTTTTCACAAAAGAGATTTCATATCATCCTAAAACTGCCAACAAAGTCTTGCTTGATGAGGAGACATTTTCGTTGCCCCAAACCAAAGTCTGACACACACAAATGCAAATACTCAATTTGAAGTGCCTTATACCACACTGAAATTTGGTGGGAGCAAAAATAAGATCCTTGTCTTTCTTTCTAAGGAAAAAGGTTCTAACTACACTAGAACTAAAAGGGAAGGCAGTTTCACCAAATAAAAAGACTGTAATTGTCTGTCTGCAAAGTGGAATAGGTGCAGTAATTAAAAAAATGCCCTTTAGCGACTCAATTGGACTGCATCAAGATCAGTTTTTAAACAACCTGTACTGGGATCCTCTAAACAGGATCTAGGACCACCTAACATATGAGTGAGATACTGCCCAGGAGCCACAGTTAATCCTGCCAAAAGCCTAGGTGTTTGCTTCTTGGTTTTTGTTGTATGGGCAGAAACACTATGTTTTAAGTATGCTTTTCCTGTTCTGTGCAAGAGGACAAACAGTAGCTTTCAAATGCAATACTAGCAGTACTGCCCGGATATACACCCTTGGTACACACCTGTATATAAAGTAGAAAAACTAACAGATTTTCTCAGAAGATCAATCCAAACACACACTAAATATGGATAAACACTGCTATACAGCTGTATTTTAAAATAAGCTTCAAACTCAACAGAAGTATAATAATAAAGGTTAGGCAAATGTTAAACATCACAGAAGTATGTGGGAATGATCTGGATTGAGAAACTCAAGTACTGAACAAAAGATAAAGCCTTTATCTTAAAAGAATACTACACCAGGTAAGAGCACTTCAGCTTCTGTCATGAATACTGACATGGAGCTATATGCCAGTATACACATTCAGTATACTTCCAATGTCTTACCAATCAATAAGATAGATGTCTGGAGTTAAATTATTCTTTTTGAAGTGAGCAAATAACTTTGGCAGATTTTCTTCAAAGAATACCTCAAATGCGGCAAAGTAAGTCAACATCTGGGAAAATACAATGGGGAGAAAAAGCAGTTAGCTATACTCATAGCTTTAAACGTATTACATGTTGTTGGTTTAACACCCTTCAAAAACAGGATTATATGAGTTACATGATACAATAAAGAGATAAACATTTACGTAAAGGACAGCATCTGCAAGCACAAAGAGTTTAAGATCCACCTATATACTGCTCTCATACTAAACAATATAATTACTGTTTTGGGTCTTGGCCAACTTCCTTTGGAAAGAAAAATACCAGCAGGAGATAAGTTATATGCTGATTTCCAAAAAGAACTATGATATCAGAATGGTGCTTTATGCTTGTGGCAGTAATTTAATATTATACTGAATAAAATCCAAGGCTCAATGGATTATAAAATGAAATATGAAACTAAAATAATTTAATAGTCCATGGCAAGAGTGAAGAGTCCAGTTGGCTCCAATGATAAATCATATTCTAATACCAAAGCTTCTTTTTACCATACATTTTAAAATTAGATAATAGCATTTCTATTGCAAAGAGGGAAAGACGAAGTTCACAAAAAAAATAAAGGCAGAGATCAAGATAAAACACATACATAAACAGATTGTAACTCCCATCTGATATCGTAACCCCTGAACTGTACGCTTTTAACAAAAAGACTTTCATAGTATTTTAAAAATTGAATATTTAGGTCAAATTTCATAACAGAGGGCACAGAAAATCTTTCAATCCAAGGAAGAGTTAAAAACAAAAGGCTTTTTCAGCTCAGTCCTGCCCTATCCTCTTAATACTATAGGGAAAAAAGCTAAGCAGAGTCCTTGAATGACTCAGTAATTTTAATTATAATATCCCAATAAAAGCAGTAAGGAATGGCTGTGATTTCTTCAAAGTATGAGCTGTATCAGTATGCCTCTCCCCAAAACACCATGACAGTAAAGGGAAAAGAGGAACCTTTTAGAGCCTTTTGTCTGAAAACCTTTTAAAGGATGACAGATTTGTTTCCCAGTTTTTTAAATGTCCTTACAGAAACTTTGTTTCATCTGAATGAAGTGACAGATGGTGGACAACCTTCATTAAGAATGGCAAACAAAAATTGAGCTCGGGAGTCAGTAAGAGTGTAAGACTTCAAAACTAATCAATCAGAGATGGGTGTATAGGTGTATGCTACAGCAACAGTCATAAAAGTTTAAATGCATGAAATCCAAGCATCACATGAGATCTGTGATTATAAAGAAGGAAGCAGGTAATGCAACAGACAATCCTACTTCCAAAATGATCGTTTACATGCCAATATCATGGTGAGAGAGCTCTACTAAAGCATTTCAGAAGTACTTCAGAGAAGGGATCTTACACATAACTGCTACAATCACATCTACTAATAGTAATGCAGGCAGCTCTATTAAAAATGTAATAGCAGTTCAGGTATTCAACAAGACATTTACTTAGTAGTAATTAAAAAAATTTCTAGTTTAATGAAACTATAACCAACACAAGAGATCAAGACAAATCAGCATAAATTACTATTACTTCAACAACTAATTTATGCTGGTTTGGATTTTTAAAAAAAATTATTATATGTTAAGACAAATTAGCATTTGGTTATTAAAAGCTGTAAAACTGACACAAAAAAATGAGGGTCATCTACTCCTCATCTGCTGAGCAGATCAATGTATTAACCACAGGAAGCCCAAACTGTCTTATTTTATGTCTCACCACTCTGTTTGAAATACTAGGTACAAAGTTTTCCTTGTGGTGTGAATCATGGCTTTGTAATTTCCACGATATGTTAATATTCTTTCATGCGTCACCATCTCTACTCTTCTATAAGCATTCATTTATCATGTAGCCTTTATTTAGCCAGGCTAATGGAACTAAATGACACTATCCAAGAGCATAGAAAAAAACACTATTTTAGCTGAAAAAGAAAAAATCTTTAATTCCAAAATCTTCTTCACAAGAACCATATTTACACACTGAATGCATAAGCATGTTCTCTTTTTCCAAGTACAGTAATGGAGATGACTGATACTGCTTCTAGGAATGCTGTCTGCGCTGTGGTACATCTCATGGGCATTTACAGCTGCTGAGATTCAGGGGCTGCAACAGGGAACTACATACTGCTTTTCAGCAGGAAATACTGATAGGATCCCTAGTATCCTACTCTTTAAGTAGCAAAAGTGATTGTTGTTGATGTCATCCATTTCCTTGCTTTGTTTTTCCCATTTGAGTTCTTGAGAAGCAGATCCTATTTTCACAGTGTTAAAAGGTAAATAAGTGAGAAAGAAATACAGAATGCCATATATTTTACAAAAAAACCCTTTTAAAGTAAACTGAAAGCATTTCAGGAGATGTGTCTTGTTTTGCTATGGTACACAAGTAGCCCAGTGTACATGAGAACAAAGAGTTTTAGAGACTCCAGAGAGAATCAGGCAACCAGCTCCCACTAAAGAACGGAGGGGTCTGCTCATCCGATTGCCCCAGACTCTTTTTCAAACACAGCTGCTACAATAAGAGATGGGTAACCTGGTTCCCACTACAAATCTATTTTTAGCAGTCTATTACTTTGGGATAAAAAGCATCTTCAAGACACTTCTAATATTAAGGTGTTTTCAGCTTTCACCTACAACGCTCCATTTGAAAAAATATCTACAATATTATTCTCATAACTATCCTCTGAACATCATAAAACACTTTCATTCACTTGCCAGTTCAAAAAGGTTAGTGGGGTGGGTTTTGGTTAGGTTTGGTTTTTTTGAGAGGGGGGTGCACATGTGTGTGTTGGGGTTTTTTTGTTTATCAAGTATGTTGCTTTAAAATAAATTCTGACTTACTTTCAAAGCTACTGAGCTGTGCTGGTTTTGGCTGGGATAGAGTTAATTTTCTTCATAGTTGAACCATGACATTAGCCCACTATTTTTTTTAAAAAAAAACTTCTCCTACACATATCTACAGCATGTAGATTACAGTTTTCTTGCATACTTACAAGGCCATGGTCCACACGGAAAAACGCCATCTGACAGGGTTTATTTAAAAGGTTAGAAAAAGCAATGAAGGCATCTGCAGTATCCAAGTTCAAGATCAATACTGCTGCTATGAACGACATGCCCTGTACCTGAAAAAAGAAGAAGTGTTACTGTTCAGCAATAACTGTATTATTCTTTCAAGAATACTGACCCATTTTGTCTTCATAATCACTAGTGTTTAATGCACTTGCTAAGTTGCTGAATTTTGCAAAAAGTTCAGAAAGGCAGGATTCTTTAACCCACATGACCCTCTGGTATTGAATGTTCAGAGCATGGAAGCTAATGATGCCCATGCTGCCTCCTTTCAAAGACTCCAAGTAAAACTCCTAAGACAGGCTAGGATGACAGCACTTTCAAATACACAGAAGATTTTTTTGATGAATAAGTTGTTTCTAAGTAATTTCTCTTCTCCTAGGGATGGGTCAAAGATATCTTTATTTGTGAAAAGCTGGACTAGGGCACCAGAGACAAAGCCTGCTCTTTCCTTTTTCAATTACCAGCAGCTACAGACAACTGCAGACTGCAATGACTCATTTACAAGCAGTAGCATTTTAAGATTAAGCTCTTTCATTTACCATAATTTCATGATGCTGTTGCATTTTTCTACAAAGTATGCTATGGAATCAATGCTGAATCTAGGCAAAGCTTGCTCACTCAAAGGGTGTAGCACTGCCATTGCAGAGTCATGTGGACCAAGGTGTGACAGTCCTTCCTGCAAACCTGAGGAACAAGCTCCTTCCCAACACAACAACAGGTTCCATGCCAAATGAAGCACAACACCCAATCTGCCCTTCTCCTGGTTTCCCGGCAGTCACACTCAGCAGTTTTTGTCAAGCATCGCATGCTACTCAGAATAGGAACATTATCATTCTACATTTGCCTTCTCTAAAACAAGTGTTCCCAAATAAAGAATAAGCTCCTATATGTATGTCCCTGCTCTGAGAGAAAACACTAAATGAATTATCTGAAATCCACTCCGTCCTCTCATAATCGCTACTTCAAATACTTCAAGGGAGCTCATGTAGCCTCAATAGACATTGCCTTAAAGGCTGTTCCAGAAGCTCACAGTGCTAAGGCACAGAAATGCGTATCAAGAGGAGAAAGATACTCAACAGAAGAGTCTCAGTAAGACTGCCATTAATAACAGTACGTACTCCAAAGGACCAATTTAACTACATCTTCTGACTCCAGTTTTCAAGCACTACAAATATGTACTTTTGAGTTTTCCAATTAACCTGTAAAAAGCTTAAATCTAGCCACAGAACCTTATATACACTTCTCAAGAATGTACTGGAACAGAAGAAAGCACGCAGAAACTCCACAAGTATTCACAAAATCATTTTACACTGGTCTACAAAGGACTGATTAACACAGTCCTCCCTCCCCACCCCTGAAAAAAAACCTCTTCACTTACATAGCCCACATCAGGTCTGTAACAAGTATAGGCTCCTAAAATACTGTGCAATGTGTCATGGTAAGGACCACCCTATAATTAAAACAAAAACAAGACAAGACATCCAAGTATATAACAAACACGTTAAAAAACCTTCAGTGCTACAGACAGTATCTATTATTTCTGATGGACACACTAGTTTCCCATGCAGCTTTGAACAGCCTCAAGTCTTTCAAAATAATTTTAGCTTTAAAAGCACTGAACAGCCCTCCATACCATATTTACTACAAATGCATACAGTTCATACATCAATTACATACTAAATCTTTATACAACAGGAATGTAAGCCTAAAATATTCCTTATCACTTAGCAGCACTTTGACAATATGCCAAGAAAGCAGAAAATAGTTAAAACAACAATATGCCATAACACACACAGAGCATATCAAGAATGACATGTATAGCTAAAAAGAATTTCACATTGTTGACTATTAACAGCTGCTGTATCTTACACTACATACTGTAACAGGACTTCCAAAGGGAAAAGTTTTTCACTCAAAAACGTTCATTAATGATAATATGAACTTTTTACAGGGCTACTGAAATTTGTGTACAGAAGGACAAAATACCTAGTTAAAATGAGTCATGAAAGCATACCAAAAGCATACAAGTTAAATTGGTCTTGTATGGAACCAAAAAAAGGCCATCAAATCTTGCCTGCTTGAGCTGTGCCCTCTCTCACTTACGTGTCTTTGCAACCCAGCAGGGTGTTGATTCACTGACTTGAAAACACTCACCTGCATCACTGCATCAGACAGAAACCAGCATGAATAGGGCTAGATGAATCATGATGATTAGCCAACAGATTGGTTTTCTGCCTTTTCCAAATGTATAGTACCTTGAGGTTACTCTTTTCTAGATTATTTATCGTTTTCCATTTGTCCTCTCAAGATGCGTACTCCTTCAGATTTGAACTCAATGGGCTGTTTCAACCAAGGAACAGGCAAGATTATGTAAACTTAATTTCTCTGGTAAGTCAAGACAAAAGTTAACATCACTTACTTGCTGGAATATGCAGAGATTAGGAAATGTTCTTGAGATATCCAGTTTTATTAACTCCAAGCTTGCTTCTCTGTCAGCTGCAGAAAATCCAGCATCTACAAAACCCAAAGTTACTGCATTTATTCCATGGATCAGGATGTGCTTTTTTTCCTCTCAGTAAGGGTTAGCTTTTGCACAGTTCATTTATTTTGATGTGAACGCTAGGGAATAAGGGTATAGACGGGACAATTCCCTGAATTCAGTAGAGGCTAAGAAGCATGTACGTCCTGACTCAGAGCAACCCTACAGTGCACATTGACCCTCAGTATGTTTTGAAGCGATGGGGGGAAACACACAGGACAAGGCAGGCCAGGCACTTTACTAGTATCTGCTGACAAATTATTAGACAGACACAAGGCTGTTAACCTGTGACCTCTAGCCCTCAACAAGGCTTTCCAGTGGCTCCTGAAGTAGCTGTCTCTGTGGAAAGGTTGTGGTGGGCGAGAGAAGTTCTGCAGCAGCGGCATTTGATGGATTCCACCGTACTGTCAGTTCTCCTTGCAAAATCACGTTTGTTTACTGCTTGCAGGTGTTGTTAAAGATTATGGACACTGCAATACACTCTCCGTAACTGAAATGGATCTCATATGAAGTAAGTTTCTAAAGTATTAGTTTTCTTTCTGATATCAAGAGATTTTACTTTTATTTTGTCTGTTCTGGTAAGGATAGTTGGGAATTACCTACTGCTCCTTACTGAGCAATAAAAAAGGAAGT
Organism: Athene noctua; assembly: GCF_965140245.1. Taxonomy (NCBI): domain Eukaryota; kingdom Metazoa; phylum Chordata; class Aves; order Strigiformes; family Strigidae; genus Athene; species Athene noctua. Next base: position 13,372,770 of record NC_134040.1, read on the forward strand.
GTTGTCACTAGTCAATGCCATGACTAATCACATGAGCACCTACACTCCAGAAAATGAAGTGCAAGAGGAAGCTGGAAACATACTAGATGTCATCTTACTTAAAATGCAGACAATGTTAAGAAAACAAAGTAGGGGTTTTCCAGTCAAAAATATTTTTCTGTTCATAAATGCTAGTCTGTATGTTCTTCTTTTTCTGCTCAGCATAATTACTTACCAAAGGCAATTTCAAGCATCTGCAAGTATTTTTACACTCTCTCAAGAACAGAAAACTCTTCCAATCAATTAGTAAATTTCAAACCACTTTGTCTGCAAAAATAAATTACTGCTCTCTGAAACACACCCAAGAGATAGGCTCAAAGCTGCAGTAAGGGACTAAAACACAATTTTCTGCTATAATTTGAGTTTCGATTCCAAAACAGATGCAGCAAAGTATTTTAGTGCTGCAATTCGAATTATAATCCACAAACTTTCTTAGTTTTCCTACAAATTGACATCAAGTAAGAACTGTATCTAGAGATAGTTTATAAAGAAAAATGAACAAGTGTGTTTTATAAGAGACCATAGTTTAATTGAGAAGAAAGAATACAGCTATTTCTTGCTTCCACAAAAAGAAGTTTTCTTTTTATCAGACACATCTTTATAGCTGATTTTTTTTGGTTTAAAATCTACGATTTCATTTTAAGGAACAATTTTACAAAATCTCTTATGCTGTAACACAGCACAAATCATTCATGAAAAGTGTACCTTCACATTCTACTTCAGCCCCTCCTGTGCTAAGTGATCGCCATTTCTCTTTGGCACGAGCCAAACAAATATCATACAATTCTGGAAAAAAAGAAAAAGAGAAAATCAAGTCCACTATTTGTATATGCTCATACCCACTGTCAGGTACTACCTACCATATGAGCAATGCTGCCCCAGTCATTACAAGTAACAGTGACTCTAACATAGTAGTTGAACTTCTAAGAAGGTTATGGTTCTGAAACACTTGTTCCACTGACCTATAATTTACATGAAAAGGAAAGGCAATCTACGCAAAGCTGCATTTTATGTTCAAGCATTTACTTTTCTTAAAGAGCACTGATGTTCAAAATTATAGTCTGAATGGATAACTGGGATAAGTCTAGTAAATTCCATGTAAGAACTACCTCCAAGGTAACTAAGTCAAGCACAGAAAAGCAGCACAATGCAGCAGGAGTACAGGCAGTCTACCACATTTCTATGTTGGAATTAATTACATATGTTAGTATTTCAGAGCTGTTTTTCTGCACTCTGAAGTAGCACATGACTTCCAGTGTTACAAACACACACCTAAACAAAAATACTAATTTTCCCATGGGTCTTTTAATCTCTCACAAACCTAATGTCTTGCACTAAATCAAAGGAAGCACACTATATGCATACTCATAGGCATTACCAAAAAAACCAACAATTCCAAGTTTCAAAAAGAAAAAAAAGCTTGAGTCATTAATTCTAATCATCTCCATCTAACGTCAAAGCAAGACACAGTAACAGCAATAATCAGAAACAATTCACAGCAGCAGTCCTGGGACAGCTACAAGATAAAAAGACACTGTATTTTTGAACAAAACATGTCAAAGTACCACAAAAAAAGCGTAACTAAGATCACATCTCCTCACACCCACACCTCAGGTTCTGATACACCATAATAAATACAAGACTGTCCCCTTACCCTCTCTGCAAAACAACAGTCTTACCATGGGTGATGTTTAACTCGTTGCCAATTGCCAAGCTCCAGACTTTGCCTCTCACACTCGGTGGAATGCCCTGCCACCACAGCTCTCGAACTTTACGGGAACAACACCTGTTTAAAGTAAAACAGATTATTCTAATATTTCATTGCCAGCTGAATTGCAAATGTTTCCTCCTACCAGTACTAAAGGGATCCAAACCAAAATAAACATTAACAGGCCAGGAAGTCAAACACGATTTGCACATATCCATTCCTTAGTATTATTTTGCTTTGAACTGTAACGGAAAGCTTACTTCTTCCAAGTTAATGGCTTGTTTTGACAGGAGCACTACAATCACAGTATTTGTAATCTGCAACCACAGCAAGAATCATAGGGGACAGAAATAAATGAAAATGAAACCTCTATCTATGCCACTGCCTATGCTAAAGACTGGACATCTCCATGTAAGATTAAACACAGAAACAAGTCACGGAAGTCTACCCTCTCCCCTCTGTCACCACCCTGCTGTGCAAATAAGAGATGCTGAGTTTCCCACTCAGCTTTGTGGCTCTAACCCGCCAGAAAAATGCATGAAGATGTAACAAGTAATAACTTTTAGGTGGCAGCAAGAAAGATGTTTTAACAGAACATAGGCTTGGAAATGGTTGCAACTGATGTTCATCAGTGTGATTGCCCAGAAGGAGGACCAGAATAGCACCCAAGAACCATTGAAAGTTTGTGGTAGTGACAAAAACCATAACAATCCATTTATCTAAAAGTAGAATCTGAACTAAAATGTATAATAGTGAATACAACTGCAATTTTGAGTGCTGTGGAGGTTGGTTTAAGTTGCTGACGTGGTAGTTATATTGGGGGGGCCGGGGGGGGGCAGTGGCAAGGTGTGCCTAGTTCTTAAGATGACTAGCAAAGTCCATGAAAAACTAAACAACGAAGGTAGTTTACCAATTGCCCGTGCAGTGTCTTTGTAGAAAATCTCTTAGCACTCAGTACTTTTTAAAAATAGCTTCTCTGCCATGACTTGATTATCCCAGCAGGTATACCACTCTATAATTAAAGAGGCTTCATAATACCATACACGTATTTCAAGCTACATTAACATCAACAGCTCAAGTAGTCAAGGAAAGCTCATTTCTGACAAATGCATGGCATTCAAGCATCATGCTTTCTGCTTTTACATTCTCTACCACAGATCACTTCCCAGTGTTTCAGTTTCTGAATACCCTGAACCTCCATTAAAGACAAATAGTAAAAACTAGAACTGCATCCCTTCCAGCCACCTTGTAGAAATAATGAAATGTATGTTGCTCATTTGATTTGTAGTTGTCCAAAAGTTTATTTAAAATATTTAAAATAATATTTGCTAACTTTAACTTCTCTTCAGGATACAGACTCAGCGATTTTAATTAAAAGTCAATATAACATACTGTCTTACATAGTTTCCCAGTTGGGCAAGATTTCATTGTTCCAAGTTAAAACAGCATTGCCGATGCTCTCTTCCAGTTTACAGCGTTCTTCCAGTTGTTTTTTTCTCTTCTGAGCTTCTTTAAGCTCTGCAGAAAAGTAATTTCCTTTTTAAGTTAATAAAACCAGAAACCAAATATTCAGAGTTAGGTAGTCATTACATTATAGTTATACAGCCACATAAAAGCACACTATATTCACCTAAATGTACAGTGGGCTGTTCAAATTCTAAAAATCTCCCAGACATACAGTTAGCCAAGCAGTGATATTGAATGTGAATAAAAAACAAAGTGGAACGATGCATACGGCTCTCATTTTCTATGGATGGGACAAAGGGAGTTGGATAATATATGGCTCCTTTGATCCTTCAAATCTAACCACATTAGTAACTTTGAATTTGCATCTCTGACAACCAACAGCCCCACCTAGTAGGCTAGGTCAAAGCATTTCCTAATAAAGCCTCACCACCTTTTTTGTCAGACTCAAAAAAAGAGGCTAAAATAATACAAATTTTGCATTTTGTTTTCACTCTTACATGTTGTCTTTGTAAATTATGATTTAGCTACATTGTCAGGAAAACACAACAGCCACCATTTTCTGATGCTACTTAGCGTATGGTTAATCTAAATGTCATACATCACAAATATATACACATACTGAAAACCTTCAGTTCATGAAAACCAAAACATTTTTCATGCCTAGTTTAAACATATTTTACATTTTTGCATTATCACTCAGTATTTCTTCTTGCATCATCAACTACTATTTTTTCCACCGGCAAATTTGTGAGACATGCAATTTAACAAATGCAGGCAGACAGTCTTTATAGAAGCACAGTGGAAATACAGGACATGCATGCACGCACACACACACTGTCTACAATATGGGAAGGTATTGACCTGGCAAAGAAAATTAACTGAAGGACAGCAGTACCATGAACAAGGTCTTTGGAACAAACACACACAATCTGATGGGTCCACTTTAAAACCCAGAAGAAGTTGTGTCTAAGCAGAAGCATACAAACTGCCTCATAGTATTTTCAGCTTTGATATGAGCTCTTTGTAAGCTTGCCTAATGCAAGCTTTGAATTTTCTCTAAACAAAAACAGGGTGTTTACATTCTTTGATTTCCTGACCTCTACACAATACATCACTCTGCAAAGCTCTTCATCTGGAGTGGCTTTAGGGGAAATGGGTTTGTCAGTGTATTTATCAGGACAGAATGACATACTCCAGTCCAGTGCAAACAGCACAAGGACCCGCTTCTCCCAATTTCTCCCGAACCATCCACCCTACATGCAAAGAAAGAACAGAAGAACTCATCTGGACTACTACATATTAAGTGAATATACTAACATGGGAGTCACATGAAGTCAGAACTTCAGTGGTAGGTTGAGATGTTCAAAACCACAAGAGGATACTTTTATTAATGTCAACCACAGAAAGCAAGCAAGTGCTGTGTTTATATCACCCTTCCACTGTTTCATATGCCTCAGGGGTCTGGCCAGCTGGAAAAAAAGATTTCCAGTAGCTCTCACTGGACACAAAATTTCTGTGTCCAGATTTTCTATTATTGCAATGTCTGTTTTTAATTAGAAAACCCAGATGCTCAAACTTATCAGCCAAAGGAAACCACTACTGTCAGCTCTACCTGATGTGCATGGTACGTTGCTGCTGAGAAACTTCTGTGAACAATGTCAGATAAGAAATTATGACCAAAACCTTGGGAAATCTGTACATTTTAAGTGGTGGAGATTATCAAATGAACATAACTATGTACATTTTCCTATGTAAAAAATTATGTATTTATGTACTACAGGGTCAACAGATTGTGCCCAACAAAACTATCAAATATTCTGTAGTTATCTAAATAAGTCTATCAGTCAAACTAGTGAGGATTAATCTACTTCAATATATTGGTAAGTTTTTAAACCCACAAACAGATGCCACTCAATTATTTAAGAGTTACAAATTAAAATTTTTTCCTGCTGGATTCTAGTATTGTTTTCTTCTTCAGCTTGGAGTGGGGTTTTTTTAGTGAAACTATCTCCGTTCCTCTCTCCCCTCATTACAGAGCAACAAACTGACACAAGTGCATTTCAGGTCAAGAAATACCGCTTAACTCTACTGCTCTCCTCAGAAGACAAGAAATTCCATCACCTCTTTTTTTTGCTTGAACCACCATTTCTTCGTACTGTTGTCTGTGTTTCTGAGCTTCTTCTGCTGGTTTTGCAGGGAGGTTCCTTAAATTTAAAAAAAATTAATAAAAATCAGTATTTAAACTTGGCATGTCTATCTAAAGAAAATTCCAGACACTTCTAGAAGAAAAGCATATACTGCTTCTTGTCAAAATATTTGATCAGAGTGGAGAAGCAGATCCTTGGAAAGATTTTTTTTTTTTAGCCAGAGTCAGCAGAAAAGAAGGAAAGAACAGTGACCAGCTACGACTACTTTTATACACAAACTATGCTGAGTAGTTTCCTTATGTTTGGTAATTTCAGCATTTTTATTATTAAACTAACTGAAACCACAGGCTGATCTTCATAAATTAAGGCACTACACTGGTATATATCAAGTTGGTAGTTCTGATTTAAACTGATCTCTACAGGCAAGATACAACATGCACCATGTTTAAGAGTTATACCCACAACTTTCTTTCACGTGCAGTAATGACTCCCTGCACCAGCTTCCTTTTCCCTCTCCGCTGAGACCCCATTTCTGTTTTAAAGGCTTAACTTCTCCCCCTCACTTCTACACCAACAAGTGGCACTGAAATCATCCTCAATACCAACACAGCCATCTTGATTAGTGATTAAAGCCTGGACTGGTAAGATCTCTGCCATACAAATACACGTGCTCGTATGTCAGACCACATTAACTTTAAGCTAATCATATCTGTAATTAACATAACCACACTACATATCTCATTCAACTACAGGATCACCAAAACATCAGAACAGGAAATGACTACGTATTTTGTTCTTCTGTATTGTAGAACACTATTGTATTCCTAAGATAGTTTATATCTTTGATTACTAGAATTCACTTTCACATTCCTGTAAGGTGTCACACAAGGCAGCTGCTAGCCATTAACAGTCACCATTAATAGTAGTATGCTTTACTATTTACATAATCATATAACCCGTACAGTATGCATAGCCATGTGATACATGCCTGTGAATATTTTTTAAAATCAAGACTGTTACAAGAACAAGAAAAGCGGATTTTCACATTAGTGTCATTGTTAATTACAGAGAATGATCTACTTACTCTTTCCCAGTTTTATTTATATAAATTGACCAGCATATTTTTTAAATCCAAGTCTTTAGAAATGGTGTAAGTTAGGGAAGGTTTGGAAAGGAAACCAGATGAAACAATGTATGCTCTGTTAACCTAAATTCAACCACTTAAATTATTTGTCCTGTCTCTTAACAACATCACCATACATGTGAGATGTTTAGCATCTATTAAGATTCAACACTTTTTTTCAGTTAAAGCTAGAGGGACTACAGAATATTTATTGATTTTTCCTAGAAAGTTTTACCTAAATGCTACAAATGAGTGCAAAACCAAGAGCAACCGTTTTGGAAAAAGTCTCATGGCATTTTTGCTTCAGAAGTCTTAAATCTTTTTGTCATAGGAAATCAAAAAGAAATTACTTAAAGCCTAACAGGTTAAAAAAAAATAGTATGCAAACTATAAGTAAACAATTAAAGATTCTTTAGAAAGATTCATCAGAGGACGGCACTGTTGTCCAGAGCAGTTTTCCCTACTAGACAAAAGAAATGATGATTCAAGTGGTTAGAATCTTAAAAATACCTTTTCTGCTAGAACTTCCTCAGTCTATCAACAGTAGGAAAAGAAAGTAAAATCTGAATGTTATTCCTTAATGTATCACTAATTCAATCTATCTGAACACTGTACTTTTCATATTCACAAAGAATGATTTTTAACAGACAGGTTTTAAATACAAAAATAAGTTAGTATGTATTGTTTCCAGCTATACACAATAAAACCTGCTCTAACAAATAAACACTCTTACATTGTTCTAGATGTCCCCAGAAATCCTGTCACGTAGTTTACCTATCAAGCCAAAAAGTGTCTTAAATAACCCTACAACTTTGATATGAGCATTCTTCATACGGATTTGTTGATGAAAACATGGACCTATGTTATGCCAGTTCTTTACATCAATACGCAGCTATATTAACAATGCAGATACCATGCCTGTAAAGATGGCTAACATTCATAAATTGACTAAACATGACTGAATTTGTGTAATTCAGGAATAATTCATGGTGAAGCAGCTGCCCGTAAACTGTTATGGAGTTAGTCTGCAGATGCAAGAATCTCCTTGCAGTAACAGAAGCATGAAACACCTACCAAGTACTTGACAACTTTTAAAATGCAATGCTAAACCCACTGCAGAACAATCATTGTATTGTTTCATTATTTATGGAGGTGTGGTCTTTCTCTGTCTGAACAGGACACTGTATCCTTGCTTCTCAATTTCTTTAGCATATACCAGCTTCATTTTTATGCTTATGTTCTCTCAGGGAAAATAAAAATCCCTTATTTGTGTTTATAAGGTAGAATTACTCAGAAGTAGAGCTCTGCTCTCCTGGTTACCTCCTTTCACACAAAGCCATTGCTTTTATTATAAAATAAGCTTACTTTTGCGTGAATAATTTTTCTCATAATCACACTCACTAGCCTGAAAAAAAAAATCCTTTTAAATTTTAAATCATCTGTCTAAGTTAATCAAACACACACAGTAAGAAAAGCTTTGCTAGCCTAATTTTAAAGAGACCCTCACTATGGTATTTCTCAAAACTTACGCTGGTCTGTCCTCTAAAATAAGTGCTGTTGTGGAGAGTGGTTCAAAATCAAGATTCTTCCTCACATTCTGTTTAGGAGAGAGTGGTCTGTGAGCTCGTCCAGTTTTTTCTTCATATTCCTAAAGAAAAAGACAGGGCAAATTACAAGAGTGGAGAACACCGAGATGATGCACATGAGAATTTTAAAAGTCTTCAAGATAATGATTTCACATCTCTGCCCAACTGCAGCCCCTTTAAAGCTTTTCAACTAGACGAACCTCAGAATTGAAAACAGTGTTAAAGTTTATGTTCTGGAATGAGTTTTGATGGGTTTTTCCTTTCCTTCTATTTGGAGAAACATCCTAAGTTCCTCTGAGTGCCAGGCTGCTTTTACAAAATACTGCTAAGAATAAGCTTACAAATAGCAGATACTATCTGAGGTATAAAATAAGACCTATTTAAAATATTTTTGTTTTAATTTACACAGTTTAGAAACTGAAGCCAAAACTGACCACAAGCTCCTTGTTTTAAAAATCTCATCATAAGATTTCTTCTACCCAAGCTATTTTCAGATGCAATAGTTCAACAATGGCAAAAAAAAAATTAAAATCATGGTTAGGCAGGAACCCCACACTTGTTTTATACCTTGAGCCATGACTATCCTTAATCCTAATAGAGCATAACATATTAATTTGTGTTTGCAATGCAGACACTGACACACCAGAGCAAGACTAGCAAGAAGCACCAAGATGACTAGGGTCTCGAGCAAGCAACACACCAGGTGAGGCTGACAGAACTGGGCCTGTTCGGCCTTCAAGAGCAGAAGGCTTTGTAGGGATCTTTGGTAGACAGCAGTAACAGGAAGGTGAAGGTTGAGTATAAGTCTCTGAGGTGCTTATGTAAAGAACATGAAGACAACAGGCACAAACTGCTACAATAGGAATTCTGGTCTCAGGAAGAAAAAAAAAAAAAAAATCACTAGGAGGTAGTCAAAACACTGGGACAAATTCCCTGAGTTGCGGTGGAACCTCTGACCTGGAGGGCATTCAGAGCTCAGGTGAGTGAGCCCTGAGAACCTGGTCTAAGCAGACTCTGCTCTGAGAGGGGAGTTAGCCCCTCAGCAGTCCTTCCACCCTTAATTATTGCATCACTATGATCTACATTAGAGAACCTGACATTACAAGTACCATGCTATTTTTATTTTTCCTACAAACACTGTTTTGGAAGAAAACGTAACAAAAACATGACCTAATGGGATAAAACAACCCTTCCACAACTCCCATCTACTCCAAAGCTTGAAGTTCTATAGCAAAACATTAAGTATTCAAAGTATCAGTGATATGCAAACAATAAACATGGTCAAACAGTCCAACAGAAAAATCAGGTCTATATTATAAACACATTCACGTTCAACTTTATAATGAATTTTGCCACTTCCAAAACCCACCTGCTTACGTGTTGCTTGTTTATGACATTTCTATTAAAATTTTCAAAAAAGGAAACTATAGTGTGAAAACTAATCATTATGAATGAGCACTACGAACAGTGTTCCAGCCACAGAATTTTTCCTGCTAGCACAAACAGCTCCTCTAATGGTACTGATCTCTTTCGCTCAACTTAATGTGTCAATTATGAAAAAACTTCCTTGGGCAACAGATCCAACCTTTGCAACACAATCAAAACAGTCCAGATCATTCAGAAACTAAAACAAGATCTTTACCACTTCCAGAAATGCCTTCTCCTCCAACCCCACCTTAAAAGAAATGATAGATGAAAAACACACATGAATGCAGAGCAACACAGCTGTGGTTTTCTACTCTGTGTCGTGCAACTCCCACTCCAGTTCAAGCTCGTTCTGTGGGACTCATGGGTGCAGGTCTGTGAAGCGCTCAGGACACAGAAAACCCCTCTTTTTTCTTGTTAACCAGGCACTGTCTCAACAATCAATGCTATGACGCCTGCATTGCTGTGACGGGAAACACGGTCATGAATTTGGAATGTCTGGCTCATTAATACCAGTTAATACTGCTATGCATGACATCAGTTTGAAAACAAGGAAAAGAACCAAGAAAAACGTATTTCAACTACCAAACAATACTTAGCTTTGTTTAGTAAAGGGATAGTGCTCATGCTGACAAAGCTATTCACTAAAAAAAGTCCAGTGAGAAAATAAGCAAAGAAATAATATTACAAAAAAGGTATTGTGATTGACAGCATATTCAGAAAGCTAAAACATTATTCTTGCATTAATAACTCCTTGCAAGCAGCTGATAGTGACCAGTGTATGAGTGCACCACCATAACGTGCCTCAGCTGCACCATCAACTGCAGAGCATATCCACTGTGCTGACAGGAATGAAGCAAATGGCTACTCTTTTTCCCAGTTTCTATTAGGAGAATGATTTTTTTTATTAACTATTTTTCACAAATTAACGTAGTCAAATATTAACCTCTATTACTGCCTCCACAGACAAGGTGAACCTTGTCCCTAAATCTGTTTTTACTCTTTTGAGACACTACTAGTGAAAGAAAAAACATTCAGCATCCATAAGAAACTGCTAATATGCAGAGATCATCATATATTGATCTCCCTAAAGCATCACAGAACTTGACATTAAAACACATGCAACCAATGCTTATTATAGTACAAATTCCAGAAAAACTGCTTGATTTTGGCTTATGAATATGAATTTCAGGGTCTTCTTTCACTGAAAGCCACCTGCAGAGCAAAATTGCTTTTGGAAGATAAGGAAAACTGTGCGCACTGGGCTACAATGGGGATTTTATTCCGTACAGTAGAATTAATTTGGAAATTTCATTCAGCTAAGCACAAAGTTATCCAGATCAGCACTGTGCATATCACTCTTCCACGAATTTCTTGGTCAAGGAGTGTTTTATGTTTTGCTCTTAAGGAGCAAAAGTCCACCCTGCATTTCAGCAAGTATTCATTGATGTGTTCTACTCAGCACTACCCTACAGTAAAGAAGCCAGAGCAGCACAAAAATGGGAGTGGCACATTTTATCAGATTGAGTCCTTTGTAGTACTTCCATCCTTTTCAGTGGCAGCCAAAAAAGAATAAAGATGTCTGCTGGTGACAGTCATTATCTGCAAGACCGGCGTTTTTTATTAGGGAAAACTGAAAAACAAACCAAGACCCTACTCCACCCCAAAAAAAACCCCAACAAACCAAAAAACCCCCCAACCCCCTGAAATTCACAGAAGACAAAAGCAAGTGAAAATGATCTTTTATTCTAGTAAGAGAATGCAGTTTCGAACAGAGCACAATGTATGATACAGCAATGAAGCAGACCGAAGCCCCCACAAACTCATATTAAGAGTATCTGCTGACTGAGCAAGTAGAAGTATTTGCACATACAGACATACTGCAATAGGCTGAACCACACAATAGCGCATTTTAAGCTTTTTTTTTTTTTTTTAAACCAGACTCAAATCTCTCACAGGTACAAATAATTCAGCCATCTATTTAAATCCTATACTGTAATTAAGGGTGACTAACCTGATATGATTGCAAGTTAATTTTAGGATGAGCCGATCGTTTACAATTTAGACTACATCCTTATCACTGAGATCACTTAGGCTTTCTTCCAGGTTTCGTCTTAACCTATTCAGCTTTCAGCCACAATAACTGAACCAGGGTTTGAAGATGTTCTAAAGGAACGTGCTGTAGATTAAAGAACTGATTTAAAAAAACCCAAACAAACAAAAAACCCCACAGAAACACACACACACACACCCCTCCACCGAAACCGAGTTTTAATTCTAGGTGGAACCTGACAGCTTTGTATTTGAAATGCAAGAAGCTCAAGTTGTGGTGATCCTCTGCAATTCTTCAAGAAAGAGAAGCAAAGAGATCCTAGACCACCTCTACGGCGAAATACAAACAACCCACCAGAACACAGGGTAAGTGCTAAAAGATCAACTGCGCTAACCAGGAGAGGGCTGTGTGACTTCTCACACGCACGGAGCCTCCCCGGGGAGCAGCAGCACAGCATAATTGAACTTACAATAACACCAACCGCTCTATCAAGGTCATCTTGTTTCGTCCCTGTTTATTTAAAGGCAACCACTCTCCGAGGAAGTCGAACATGAAATATTCACGCTAAGTGCCACAGAGGCAGACACCGGACGGCTCGGCTCTTGCTCGGCGGCCGGCCGCCCTGCACGGGCCGGGAGATGACTGGCCGTGAGCGCTCCCGTCGGTTCGCAGCCAGCAGCCTCCGCGCTAAAGCAGCCCGAGCCCCCGGGCGGGCCTGTGCCGCCGGTCGGTCCCTGCCGCCGCCCTGCGCCCCCGGCGGGGTCTCGCCGCCCCGCCCGGCACAAAGGGGATCCCCTTCCCGGAAAGTTGGTTCTCTACCGGACCCAGCAGGGCGACTTAAACGGTGACAAGGCTGAGTTTACCGATACGCGGCGAAGTCGGCGCCCACCTGTGCCGTCTCCCCCCGCCCCTCCCGCCCAGCGGCCGCCCTGCCCTGCCCTGCCCCGCCGGCACGGCTGCCCGCACCCGCACGCCCGGCGCGGCCTCGCTCACCATGAAAGCTGCGGCCCTTCACAGGCAGCGGCGCCGGAGCCCCATGCCCGCCCCGCACCGCGGGCCTGGCTCCCCGCCGCGGCGCCGCCCGGGCCCGCACGGCCTCGCGGGCCGCCCGCCCCGACCCTGCCCTGCCCGGGCCGCCCTCCGCGGGCGCAGCGCCTCCGCCCGCCCGCCCCGCCCCGCCAGCCCCGCTAATCACCCGCGGAGCCGCCGCGCACGATCGGTGGCTCCGTCTCGCCCAGCGCTGCCTGAGCACGCACGGCGCGCCCGGCGGCGGCCCCGCGGGAGGGGCGGCCCCACGGGAGAGGCCGCGGCCGGCCGGCCACACGCCCCGCGGCCGCCCCGGGGAGGCCAGCGCCCGCCCTGCCCGGCGCCGCGCTCCGCCTGGCGCAAGCTTTCCGGCCCCTGTGCCGCCCGAGCGGCTCCTCCCAGCGCGGTTCGGAGCGAGGTCCGAGGCGGGTGACCGAGACCCTGCACCAGCTCCCGTGCCTTCGCCACCATCACCTGTAACCCCGAACAGCCCGGAGTTCGCTGTGCTGGCTTAGGGCGCAGCTGCATTCCTGATACACCGGGACGCCGCCCCGCTGGGTTCCCACACTGGCGCTCCGCATCCCCGCGCCCCCGGCTCCAGGTCGGGCGTTTGCGGGCAGCGAGCAGGGTA